>NC_053139.1:25232128-25401125 GCF_016808335.1 Panicum virgatum
AGTTTGTGTAGTAACGAAACATTGCCAAATGCACCCAAATACTAGACGACGCCAAAACATGAGTTTAGGGTCCAATGGGTGGATCAGGTGCGTTCGTTGCGAAAAATTCGATGCGACTTCGTGGCAAACTTTGCATTAATTGCACCAGTTCCATCCCGTTGCACCAAGCTTGTGTAGTAACGAAAATAAAATGCACCAAAACATGGCGCGCCAATACATGAGTTTAGGGTCCAATGGAGTGGGTCGGTGCATTCGTTCCGAAAAATTCCAAAACGACTTCATGGCACAAACTTGTGCATTAATTGCACCAGTTCAACCCGTTTGCACGAGTTTCGTGTAGTAATGAAACATTGCCAAATGCACCCAAACACTACGAGACGCACCAAACATGATTTTATGGTCCAATGGGGTGGATCGGGTCCGTTCATTGAAAAATTCCAATGCGATTTCATGGCACGAACTTGTGCATTAATTGCACCAGTTCAACCCGTTGCACCGAGTTTCGTGTAGTAACGAAATATTGCAAATACACCCAAACACTACGAGACGCACACAAACATGAGTTTAGGGTCCAATGGGGTGGTTTGGGTGCTTTGTTGCGAAAATTCCAAAATGACTTCATGGCACAAACTTCTGCATTAATTGCACCAGTTCAACCTGTTTTGCACGAGTTTCGTGTAGTAACGAAACTTTGCCAAATGCACCCAAAACACTACGAGACACACCAAAACATGAGTTTAGGGTCCAATGGGGTGGATAGGTGCGTTCATTGCGAAAATTCGATGCGACTTCATGGCAACTTGTGCATTAATTGCACCAGTTCAGCCCGTTTTGCACTAGAGTTGTGTAGTAACGAAATATTCCAAATACACCCAAACACTACGTGACGCACACAACATGAGTTTAGGGTCCAATGGGGTGGTGGGTGCATTCATTGCGAAAAATTCCAAACGACTTCAGGCACAACTTGTGCATTAACACCAGTTCAATCTGTTTTTCAACGAGTTTCGTGTAGTAATGAAACATTGCCAAATGCACCCAAACTATACGAGACGCACCAAACATGAGTTTAGGGTCCAATGGGTGGATCAGGTGCGTTTCGTTGCGAAAAATTCTGATGCGACTTATGGCACAAAAACTTTGCATTAATTGCACCAGTCACCGTTTGCACCAAGCTTTGCAGTAACGAAACATCAAAATGCACACAAACTATGCGACGCCAAACATGAGTTTAGAGTCCAATGGAGTGGGCGGTGCATTCGTTGCGAAAATTCCAAAACGACTTCATGGCACAAACTTGTCATTAATTGCACCAGTTCAACCCGCTTTGCACGAGTTTCGTGTAGTAATGAAACATTGCCAAATGCACCCAAACACTACGAGACGCACCAAAACATGAGTTTATGGTCCAATGGGGTGGATCGGGTCCGTTCATTGAAAAATTCCAATGCGATTTCATGGCACAACTTGTGCATTAATTGCACCAGTTCAACCCGTTTGCACCGAGTTTCGTGTAGTAACGAAATATTGCCAAATACACCCAAACACTACGAGACGCACACAAACATGAGTTTAGGGTCCAATGGGGTGGATTGGGTGCCTTTGTTGCGAAAAATTCCAAACGACTTCATGGCACAAACTTCTGCATTAATTGCACCAGTTCAACCCGTTTTGCAACCGAGTTTCGTAGTAACGAAACATTGCCAAATGCACCCAAATACTACGAGACGCAAAACATGAGTTTAGGGTCCAATGGGCTGGATAAGGTCCGTTCGTTGCGAAAAATTCGATGCGACTTCATGGCAACTTTGCATTAATTGCACCAGTTCAACCCGTTTTGCACCAGCTTCGTGTAGTACGAAAATCCAATACAACCCAAACCAACGACGCACAAAACATGAGTTTAGGGTCCAATGGGGGTGGGTGCATTCATTGCGAAAAATTCCAAAACGACTTCATGGCACAAACTTCTGCATTAATTGCACCAGTCAACCTGTTTTGCACGAGTTTCGTGTAGTAACGAAACATTGCCAAATGCACCCAAAATATAGAGCGCCAAAACATGAGTTTAGGGTCCAATGGGTGGATCGGGTGCGTTCGTTGCGAAAAATTCTGATGCGACTTATGGCAAAACTTTGCATTAATTGCACCAGTTCACCGTTTGCACCGAGCTTGTGTAGTAACAAAACATTGAAAAATGCACCAAAACTATGGACGCGCCAAACATGAGTTTAGGGTCCAATGGAGTGGGTCGGGTGCATTCGTTCCGAAAAATTCCAAAACGACTTCATGGCACAAACTTGTGCATTAATTGCACTAGTTCAACCCGCTTTGCACAGAGTTTCGTGTAGTAATGAAACATTGCCAAATGCACCCAAACACTACGAGACGCACCGAATCATGATTTTATGGTCCAATGGGGTGGATCGGGTCCGTTCAGTATGAAAAATTCCAATGCGATTTCATGGCACGAACTTGTGCATTAATTGCACCAGTTCAACCCGTATTGCACCCGAGTTTCGTGTAGTAACGAAATATTGCTAAATACACCCAAAACACTACGAGACGCACACAAACATGAGTTTAGGGTCCAATGGGGTGGTTTGGGTGCCTTTGTTGCGAAATATTCCAAAATGACTTCATGGCACAAACTTGTGCATTATTGCACCAGTTCAACTAGTTTTTGCAACGAGTTTCGTGTAGTAATGAAACTTTGCCAAATGCACCCAAACACTACGAGACCACACCAAAACATGAGTTTATGGTCCAATGGGGTGGATCGGGTCCGTTCATTGCGAAAAATTCCGATGCGATTTCATGGCACGCACTTGTGCATTAATTGCACCGGTTCAACCCATTTTGCACAGAGTTTTGTGTAGTAACGAAATATTGCCCAATACACCCAAACACTACGTGACGCACACAAACATGAGTTTAGGGACCAATGGGGTGATTGGGTGCATCGTTGCGAAAAATTCTGATGCGACTTCAAGGCACGAACTTCTGTATTAACTGCACCAGTTCAATCTGTTTTGCACCGAGTTTCGTGTAGTAACGAAACATTGCCAAATGCACCCAAATACTACGAGACGCACCAAAACATGAGTTTAGGGTCCAATGGTGTGGATCAAGGTGCGTTCGTTGCGAAAAATTCCGATGCGGACTTCGTGGCAAAAACTTTTGCATTAATTGCACCAGTCCATCCCGTCTTGCACCAAGCTTCGTGCAGTAACGAAACTATCCAAAAATGCACACAAACACTGCGAAACGCAGCAATACATGAGTTTAGAGTCCAATGGAGTGGGCCGGTGCATTCGTTGCGAAAAAATTCCAAAATGACTTCATGGCACAAACTTGTCATTAATTGCACCAGTTCAACCCGTTTTGCACCGAGTTTCGTGTAGTAATGAAACATTGCCAAATGCACCCAAACACTACGAGACGCACCAAAACATGAGTTTATGGTCCAATGGGGTGGATCGGGTCCGTTCATTGCGAAAAATTCCGATGCGATTTCATGGCACTAACTTGTGCATTAATTGCACCAGTTCAACCCGTTTTGCACCGAGTTTCGTGTAGTAACGAAATATTGCCAAATACACCCAAACACTACGAGACGCACACAAACATGAGTTTAGGGTCCCAATGGGGTGGGATTGGGTGCGTTCATTGCGAAAAATTTCCAACACGACTTCATGGCACAAACTTCTGCATTAATTGCACCAGTTCAACCCGTTTTGCACCGAGTTTCGTATAGTAACGAAACATTGCCAAATGCACCCAAATACTACGAGACGCACGAAAACATAAGTTTAGGGTCCAATGGGCTGGATAGGTGCGTTCGTTGCGAATAATTCTGATGCGACTTCGTGGCAAAAACTTTTGCATTAATTGCACCAGTTCAGCCCGTTTTGCACTAAGCTTCGTGCAGTTACGGAACAATCCAAAATGCAACCAAACGCAACGAAACGCAGCAATAAATGAGTTTAGGGTCCAATAGAGTGGGTCGGGTGCATTCATTGCGAAAAATTCCAAAACGACTTCATGGCACAAACTTGTGCATTAATTGCACCAGTTCAACCTGTTTTTTCAACGAGTTTCGTGTAGTAATGAAACATTGCCAAATGCACCCAAACACTATGAGACGCGCCAAAAACATGAGTTTAGGGTCCCAATGGAGTGGATCGGGTGCTTTCGTTGCGAAAAAATTCTGATGCGACATTATGACACGAACTTCTGCATTAATTGCACCAGTTCAACTCATTTTGCACCGAGTTTTGTGTAGTACAAAACATTGAAAAATGCACCAAATACTATGGACGCGCCAAAACATGAGTTTAGGGTCCAATGGAGTGGGTCGGGTGCATTCGTTCCGAAAAATTCCAAAACGACTTCATGGCACAAACTTGTGCATTAATTGCACTAGTTCAACCCGCTTTGCACAGAGTTCCGTGTAGTAATGAAACATTGCCAAATGCACCCAAACACTACGAGACGCACCGAATCATGATTTTATGGTCCAATGGGGTGGATCGGGTCCGTTCAGTATGAAAAATTCCAATGCGATTTCATGGCACGAACTTGTGCATTAATTGCCACCAGTTCAACCCGTATTGCACCGAGTTTCGTGTAGTAACGAAATATTGCTAAATACACCCAAACACTACGAGACGCGCACAAACATGAGTTTAGGGTCCAATGGGGTGGTTTGGGTGCCTTTGTTGCGAAATATTCCAAAATGACTTCATGGCACAAACTTGTGCATTAATTGCACCAGTTCAACTAGTTTTGCAACGAGTTTCGTGTAGTAATGAAACTTTGCTAAATGCACCCAAACACTACGAGACACACCAAAACATGAGTTTATGGTCCAATGGGGTGGATCGGGTCCGTTCATTGTGAAAAATTCCGATGCGATTTCATGGCACGCACTTGTGCATTAATTGCACCGGTTCAACCCATTTTGCACAGAGTTTTGTGTAGTAACGAAATATTGCCCAATACACCCAAACACTACGTGACGCACACAAACATGAGTTTAGGGACCAATGGGGTGGATTGGGTGCATTCGTTGCGAAAAATTCTGATGCGACTTCAAGGCACGAACTTCTGCATTAACTGCACCAGTTCAATCTGTTTTGCACCGAGTTTCGTGTAGTAACGAAACATTGCCAAATGCACCCAAATACTACGAGACGCACCAAAACATGAGTTTAGGGTCCAATGGGGTGGATCAGGTGCGTTCGTTGCGAAAAATTCCGATGCGACTTCGTGGCAAAAAATTTTGCATTAATTGCACCAGTCCATCCCGTCTTGCACCAAGCTTCGTGCAGTAAACGAAACTATCCAAAATGCACACAAACACTACGAAACGCAGCAATACATGAGTTTAGAGTCCAATGGAGTGGGCCGGTGCATTCGTTGCGAAAAATTCCAAAACGACTTCATGGCACAAACTTGTCATTAATTGCACCAGTTCAACCCGTTTTGCACCGAGTTTCGTGTAGTAATGAAACATTGCCAAATGCACCCAAACACTACGAGACGCAGCAAAACATGCGTTTATGGTCCAATGGGGTGGATCGGGTCCGTTCATTGCGAAAAATTCCGATGCGATTTCATGGCACTAACTTGTGCATTAATTGCACCAGTTCAACCCGTTTTGCACCGAGTTTCGTGTAGTAACGAAATATTGCCAATACACCCAAACACTACGAGACGCACACAAACATGAGTTTAGGGTCCAATGGGGTGGATTGGGTGCGTTCATTGCGAAAAATTCCAACACGACTTCATGCACAAACTTCTGCATTAATTGCACCAGTTCAACCCGTTTTGCACCGAGTTTCGTATAGTAACGAAACATTGCCAAATGCACCCAAATACTACGAGACGCCCGAAAACATGAGTTTAGGGTCCAATGGGCTGGATAAGGTGCGTTCGTTGCGAATAATTCTGATGCGACTTCGTGGCAAAAACTTTTGCATTAATTGTACCAGTTCAGCCCGTTTTGCACTAAGCTTCGTGCAGTTACGGAACAATCCAAAATGCAACCAAACGCAACGAAACGCAGCAATAAATGAGTTTAGGGTCCAATAGAGTGGGTCGGGTGCATTCATTGCGAAAAATTCCAAAACGACTTCATGGCACAAACTTGTGCATTAATTGCACCAGTTCAACCTGTTTTTCAACGAGTTTCGTGTAGTAATGAAACATTGCCAAATGCACCCAAACACTATGAGACGCGCCAAAACATGAGTTTAGGGTCCAATGGAGTGGATCGGGTGCTTTCGTTGCGAAAAATTCTGATGCGACATTATGGCACGAACTTCTGCATTAAATGCACCAGTTCAACTCATTTTGCACCGAGTTTTGTGTAGTAACAAAACATTGAAAAATGCACCAAATACTATGGACGCGCCAAAACATGAGTTTAGGGTCCAATGGAGTGGGTCGGGTGCATTCGTTCCGAAAAATTCCAAAACGACTTCATGGCACAAACTTGTGCATTAATTGCACTAGTTCAACCCGCTTTGCACAGAGTTCCGTGTAGTAATGAAACATTGCCAAATGCACCCAAACACTACGAGACGCACCGAATCATGATTTTATGGTCCAATGGGGTGGATCGGGTCCGTTCAGTATGAAAAATTCCAATGCGATTTCATGGCACGAACTTGTGCATTAATTGCACCAGTTCAACCCGTATTGCACCGAGTTTCGTGTAGTAACGAAATATTGCTAAATACACCCAAACACTACGAGACGCGCACAAACATGAGTTTAGGGTCCAATGGGGTGGTTTGGGTGCCTTTGTTGCGAAATATTCCAAAATGACTTCATGGCACAAACTTGTGCATTAATTGCACCAGTTCAACTAGTTTTGCAACGAGTTTCGTGTAGTAATGAAACTTTGCTAAATGCACCCAAACACTACGAGACACACCAAAACATGAGTTTATGGTCCAATGGGGTGGATCGGGTCCGTTCATTGTGAAAAATTCCGATGCGATTTCATGGCACGCACTTGTGCATTAATTGCACCGGTTCAACCCATTTGCACAGAGTTTTGTGTAGTAACGAAATATTGCCCAATACACCCAAACACTACGTGACGCACACAAACATGAGTTTAGGGACCAATGGGGTGGATTGGGTGCATTCGTTGCGAAAAATTCTGATGCGACTTCAAGGCACGAACTTCTGCATTAACTGCACCAGTTCAATCTGTTTTGCACCGAGTTTCGTGTAGTAACGAAACATTGCCAAATGCACCCAAATACTACGAGACGCACCAAAACATGAGTTTAGGGTCCAATGGGGTGGATCAGGTGCGTTCGTTGCGAAAAATTCCGATGCGACTTCGTGGCAAAAAATTTTGCATTAATTGCACCAGTCCATCCCGTCTTGCACCAAGCTTCGTGCAGTAACGAAACTATCCAAAATGCACACAAACACTGCGAAACGCAGCAATACATGAGTTTAGAGTCCAATGGAGTGGGCCGGTGCATTCGTTGCGAAAAATTCCAAAACGACTTCATGGCACAAACTTGTCATTAATTGCACCAGTTCAACCCGTTTTGCACCGAGTTTCGTGTAGTAATGAAACATTGCCAAATGCACCCAAACACTACGAGACGCAGCAAAACATGCGTTTATGGTCCAATGGGGTGGATCGGGTCCGTTCATTGCGAAAAATTCCGATGCGATTTCATGGCACTAACTTGTGCATTAATTGCACCAGTTCAACCCGTTTTGCACCGAGTTTCGTGTAGTAACGAAATATTGCCAATACACCCAAACACTACGAGACGCACACAAACATGAGTTTAGGGTCCAATGGGGTGGATTGGGTGCGTTCATTGCGAAAAATTCCAACACGACTTCATGGCACAAACTTCTGCATTAATTGCACCAGTTCAACCCGTTTTGCACCGAGTTTCGTATAGTAACGAAACATTGCCAAATGCACCCAAATACTACGAGACGCCCGAAAACATGAGTTTAGGGTCCAATGGGCTGGATAAGGTGCGTTCGTTGCGAATAATTCTGATGCGACTTCGTGGCAAAAACTTTTGCATTAATTGTACCAGTTCAGCCCGTTTTGCACTAAGCTTCGTGCAGTTACGGAACAATCCAAAATGCAACCAAACGCAACGAAACGCAGCAATAAATGAGTTTAGGGTCCAATAGAGTGGGTCGGGTGCATTCATTGCGAAAAATTCCAAAACGACTTCATGGCACAAACTTGTGCATTAATTGCACCAGTTCAACCTGTTTTTCAACGAGTTTCGTGTAGTAATGAAACATTGCCAAATGCACCCAAACACTATGAGACGCGCCAAAACATGAGTTTAGGGTCCAATGGAGTGGATCGGGTGCTTTCGTTGCGAAAAATTCTGATGCGACATTATGGCACGAACTTCTGCATTAATTGCACCAGTTCAACTCATTTTGCACCGAGTTTTGTGTAGTAACAAAACATTGAAAAATGCACCAAATACTATGGACGCGCCAAAACATGAGTTTAGGGTCCAATGGAGTGGGTCGGGTGCATTCGTTCCGAAAAATTCCAAAACGACTTCATGGCACAAACTTGTGCATTAATTGCACTAGTTCAACCCGCTTTGCACAGAGTTCCGTGTAGTAATGAAACATTGCCAAATGCACCCAAACACTACGAGACGCACCGAATCATGATTTTATGGTCCAATGGGGTGGATCGGGTCCGTTCAGTATGAAAAATTCCAATGCGATTTCATGGCACGAACTTGTGCATTAATTGCACCAGTTCAACCCGTATTGCACCGAGTTTCGTGTAGTAACGAAATATTGCTAAATACACCCAAACACTACGAGACGCGCACAAACATGAGTTTAGGGTCCAATGGGGTGGTTTGGGTGCCTTTGTTGCGAAATATTCCAAAATGACTTCATGGCACAAACTTGTGCATTAATTGCACCAGTTCAACTAGTTTTGCAACGAGTTTCGTGTAGTAATGAAACTTTGCTAAATGCACCCAAACACTACGAGACACACCAAAACATGAGTTTATGGTCCAATGGGGTGGATCGGGTCCGTTCATTGTGAAAAATTCCGATGCGATTTCATGGCACGCACTTGTGCATTAATTGCACCGGTTCAACCCATTTTGCACAGAGTTTTGTGTAGTAACGAAATATTGCCCAATACACCCAAACACTACGTGACGCACACAAACATGAGTTTAGGGACCAATGGGGTGGATTGGGTGCATTCGTTGCGAAAAATTCTGATGCGACTTCAAGGCACGAACTTCTGCATTAACTGCACCAGTTCAATCTGTTTTGCACCGAGTTTCGTGTAGTAACGAAACATTGCCAAATGCACCCAAATACTACGAGACGCACCAAAACATGAGTTTAGGGTCCAATGGAGTGGATCAGGTGCGTTCGTTGCGAAAAATTCCGATGCGACTTCGTGGCAAAAAATTTTGCATTAATTGCACCAGTCCATCCCGTCTTGCACCAAGCTTCGTGCAGTAACGAAACTATCCAAAATGCACACAAACACTGCGAAACGCAGCAATACATGAGTTTAGAGTCCAATGGAGTGGGCCGGTGCATTCGTTGCGAAAAATTCCAAAACGACTTCATGGCACAAACTTGTCATTAATTGCACCAGTTCAACCCGTTTTGCACCGAGTTTCGTGTAGTAATGAAACATTGCCAAATGCACCCAAACACTACGAGACGCAGCAAAACATGCGTTTATGGTCCAATGGGGTGGATCGGGTCCGTTCATTGCGAAAAATTCCGATGCGATTTCATGGCACTAACTTGTGCATTAATTGCACCAGTTCAACCCGTTTTGCACCGAGTTTCGTGTAGTAACGAAATATTGCCAATACACCCAAACACTACGAGACGCACACAAACATGAGTTTAGGGTCCAATGGGGTGGATTGGGTGCGTTCATTGCGAAAAATTCCAACACGACTTCATGGCACAAACTTCTGCATTAATTGCACCAGTTCAACCCGTTTTGCACCGAGTTTCGTATAGTAACGAAACATTGCCAAATGCACCCAAATACTACGAGACGCCCGAAAACATGAGTTTAGGGTCCAATGGGCTGGATAAGGTGCGTTCGTTGCGAATAATTCTGATGCGACTTCGTGGCAAAAACTTTTGCATTAATTGTACCAGTTCAGCCCGTTTTGCACTAAGCTTCGTGCAGTTACGGAACAATCCAAAATGCAACCAAACGCAACGAAACGCAGCAATAAATGAGTTTAGGGTCCAATAGAGTGGGTCGGGTGCATTCATTGCGAAAAATTCCAAAACGACTTCATGGCACAAACTTGTGCATTAATTGCACCAGTTCAACCTGTTTTTCAACGAGTTTCGTGTAGTAATGAAACATTGCCAAATGCACCCAAACACTATGAGACGCGCCAAAACATGAGTTTAGGGTCCAATGGAGTGGATCGGGTGCTTTCGTTGCGAAAAATTCTGATGCGACATTATGGCACGAACTTCTGCATTAATTGCACCAGTTCAACTCATTTTGCACCGAGTCTTGTGTAGTAACAAAACATTGAAAAATGCACCAAATACTATGGACGCGCCAAAACATGAGTTTAGGGTCCAATGGAGTGGGTCGGGTGCATTCGTTCCGAAAAATTCCAAAACGACTTCATGGCACAAACTTGTGCATTAATTGCACTAGTTCAACCCGCTTTGCACAGAGTTTCGTGTAGTAATGAAACATTGCCAAATGCACCCAAACACTACGAGACGCACCGAATCATGATTTTATGGTCCAATGGGGTGGATCGGGTCCGTTCAGTATGAAAAATTCAATTGCGATTTCATGGCACGAACTTGTGCATTAATTGCACCAGTTCAACCCGTATTGCACCGAGTTTCGTGTAGTAACGAAATATTGCTAAATACACCCAAACACTACGAGACGCACACAAACATGAGTTTAGGGTCCAATGGGGTGGTTTGGGTGCCTTTGTTGCGAAATATTCCAAAATGACTTCATGGCACAAACTTGTGCATTAATTGCACCAGTTCAACTAGTTTTGCAACGAGTTTCGTGTAGTAATGAAACTTTGCTAAATGCACCCAAACACTACGAGACACACCAAAACATGAGTTTATGGTCCAATGGGGTGGATCGGGTCCGTTCATTGTGAAAAATTCCGATGCGATTTCATGGCACGCACTTGTGCATTAATTGCACCGGTTCAACCCATTTTGCACAGAGTTTTGTGTAGTAACGAAATATTGCCCAATACACCCAAACACTACGTGACGCACACAAACATGAGTTTAGGGACCAATGGGGTGGATTGGGTGCATTCGTTGCGAAAAATTCTGATGCGACTTCAAGGCACGAACTTCTGCATTAACTGCACCAGTTCAATCTGTTTTGCACCGAGTTTCGTGTAGTAACGAAACATTGCCAAATGCACCCAAATACTACGAGACGCACCAAAACATGAGTTTAGGGTCCAATGGGGTGGATCAGGTGCGTTCGTTGCGAAAAATTCCGATGCGACTTCGTGGCAAAAAATTTTGCATTAATTGCACCAGTCCATCCCGTCTTGCACCAAGCTTCGTGCAGTAACGAAACTATCCAAAATGCACACAAACACTGCGAAACGCAGCAATACATGAGTTTAGAGTCCAATGGAGTGGGCCGGTGCATTCGTTGCGAAAAATTCCAAAACGACTTCATGGCACAAACTTGTCATTAATTGCACCAGTTCAACCCGTTTTGCACCGAGTTTCGTGTAGTAATGAAACATTGCCAAATGCACCCAAACACTACGAGACGCAGCAAAACATGCGTTTATGGTCCAATGGGGTGGATCGGGTCCGTTCATTGCGAAAAATTCCGATGCGATTTCATGGCACTAACTTGTGCATTAATTGCACCAGTTCAACCCGTTTTGCACGGAGTTTCGTGTAGTAACGAAATATTGCCAATACACCCAAACACTACGAGACGCACACAAACATGAGTTTAGGGTCCAATGGGGTGGTTTGGGTGCCTTTGTTGCGAAATATTCCAAAATGACTTCATGGCACAAACTTGTGCATTAATTGCACCAGTTCAACTAGTTTTGCAACGAGTTTCGTGTAGTAATGAAACATTGCCAAATGCACCCAAACACTACGAGACACACCAAAACATGAGTTTATGGTCCAATGGGGTGGATCGGGTCCGTTCATTGCGAAAAATTCCGATGCGATTTCATGGCACGAACTTGTGCATTAATTGCACCAGTTCAACCCGTTTTGCACCGAGTTTCGTGTAGTAACGAAATATTGCCAAATACACCCAAACACTACGAGACGCACACAAACATGAGTTTAGGGTCCAATGGGGTGGATTGGGTGCGTTCATTTCGAAAAATTCCAACACGACTTCATGGCACAAACTTCTGCATTAATTGCACCAGTTCAACCCGTTTTGCACCGAGTTTTGTATAGTAACAAAACATTGCCAAATGCACCCAAATACTACGAGACGCACGAAAACATGAGTTTAGTGTCCAATGGGGTGGATAAGGTGCGTTCGTTGCGAATAATTCTGATGCGACTTCGTGGCAAAAACTTTTGCATTAATTGCACCAGTTCAGCCCGTTTTGCACTAAGCTTCGTGCAGTTACGAAACAATCCAAAATGCAACCAAACGCAACGAAACGCAGCAATAAATGAGTGTAGGGTCCAATAGAGTGGGTCGGGTGCATTCATTGCGAAAAATTCCAAAACAACTTCATGGCACAAACTTGTGCATTAATTGCACCAGTTCAACCCATTTTTCAACGAGTTTCATGTAGTAATGAAACATTGCCAAATGCACCCAAACACTATGAGTCGCGCCGAAACATGAGTTTAGGGTACAATGGAGTGGATCGGGTGCTTTCGTTGCGAAAAATTCTGATGCGACTTTATGGCACGAACTTCTGCATTAATTGCACCAGTTCAACTCATTTTGCACCGAGTTTTGTGTAGTAACAAAACATTGAAAAATGCACCAAATCCTATGGACGCGCCAAAACATGAGTTTAGGGTCCAATGGAGTGGGTCGGGTGCATTCGTTGCGAAAAATTCCAAAACGACTTCATGGCACAAACTTGTACATTAATTGCACCAGTTCAACCCGCTTTGCACCGAGTTTCGTGTAGTAATGAAACATTGCCAAATGCACCCAAACACTACGAGATGCACCGAAACATGAGTTTATGCTCCAATCGGGTGGATCGGGTCCATTCAGTATGAAAAATTCCAATGCGATTTCATGGCACGAACTTGTGCATTAATTGCACCAGTTCAACCCGTATTGCACCGAGTTTCGTGTAGTAAAGAAATATTGCTAAATACACCCAAACACTACGAGACGCACACAAACATGAGTTTAGGGTCCAATCGGGTGGTTTGGGTGCCTTTGTTGCGAAATATTCCAAAATGACTTCATGGCACAAATTTGTGCATTAATTGCACTAGTTCAACTAGTTTTGCAACGAGTTTCGTGTAGTAATGAAACTTTGCCAAATGCACCCAAACACTACGAGACACACCAAAACATGAGTTTATGGTCCAATGGGGTGGATCGGGTCCGTTCATTGCGAAAAATTCCGATGCGATTTCATGGCACGCACTTGTGCATTAATTGCACCAGTTCAACCCATTTTGCACAGAGTTTTGTGTAGTAACGAAATATTAACCAATACACCCAAACACTACGTGACACACACAAACATGAGTTTAGGGACCAATGGGGTGGATTGGGTGCATTCGTTGCGAAAAATTCTGATGCGACTTCAAGGCACGAACTTCTGCATTAACTGCACCAGTTCAATCTGTTTTGTACCGAGTTTCGTGTAGTAACGAAACATTGCCAAATGCACCCAAATACTACGAGACGCACCAAAACATGAGTTTAGGGTCCAATGGGGTGGATCAGGTGCGTTCGTTGCGAAAAATTCCGATGCGACTTCGTGGCAAAAAATTTTGCATTAATTGCACCAGTCCATCCCGTCTTGCACCAAGCTTCGTGCAGTAACGAAACTATCCAAAATGCACACAAACACTGCGAAACGCAGCAATACATGAGTTTAGAGTCCAATGGAGTGGGCCGGTGCATTCGTTGCGAAAAATTCCAAAACGACTTCATGGCACAAACTTGTCATTAATTGCACCAGTTCAACCCGTTTTGCACCGAGTTTCGTGTAGTAATGAAACATTGCCAAATGCACCCAAACACTACGAGACGCAGCAAAACATGCGTTTATGGTCCAATGGGGTGGATCGGGTCCGTTCATTGCGAAAAATTCCGATGCGATTTCATGGCACTAACTTGTGCATTAATTGCACCAGTTCAACCCGTTTTGCACCGAGTTTCGTGTAGTAACGAAATATTGCCAAATACACCCAAACACTACGAGACGCACACAAACATGAGTTTAGGGTCCAATGGGGTGGATTGGGTGCGTTCATTGCGAAAAATTCCAACACGACTTCATGGCACAAACTTTTGCATTAATTGCACCAGTTCAACCCGTTTTGCACCGAGTTTCGTATAGTAACGAAACATTGCCAAATGCACCCAAATACTACGAGACGCACCAAAACATGAGTTTAGGGTCCAATGGGGTGGATAAGGTGCGTTCGTTGTGAAAACTTCTGATGCGACCTCGTGGCAAAAACTTTTGCATTAATTGCACCAGTTCAGCCCGTTTTGCACCAAGCTTTGTGCAGTAATGAAACAATCCAAAATGCAACCAAATGCTACGAAACGCAGCAATACATGAGTATAGGGTCCAATAGAGTGGGTCGGGTGCATTCATTGCGAAAAATTCCAAAACGACTTCATGGCACAAACTTGTGCATTAATTGTACCAGTTCAACCCGTTTTGCAATGAGTTTCGTGTAGTAATTAAACTTTGCCAAATGAACCCAAACACTACGAGGCACACCAAAACATGAGTTTAGGGTACAATGGAGTGGATCGGGTGCTTTCGTTGCAAAAAATTCTGATGCGACTTTATGGCACGAACTTCTGCATTAATTGCACCAGTTCAACCCGTTTTGCACCGAGTTTTGTGTAGTAACAAAACATTGAAAAATGCACCAAATACTATGGACGCGCCAAAACATGAGTTTAGGGTCCAATGGAGTGGGTCGGGTGCATTCGTTGCGAAAAATTCCAAAACGACTTCATGGCACAAACTTGTGCATTAATTGCACCAGTTCAACCCGCTTTGCACCGAGTTTCGTGTAGTAATGAAACATTGCCAAATGCACCCAAACACTACGAGACGCACCGAAACATTAGTTTATGGTCCAATGGGGTGGATCGGGTCCGTTCAGTGTGAAAAATTCCAATGCGATTTCATGGCACGAACTTGTGCATTAATTGCACCAGTTCAACCCGTATTGCACCGAGTTTCGTGTAGTAACGAAATATTGCTAAATACACCCAAACACTACGAGACGCACACAAACATGAGTTTAGGGTCCAATGGGGTGGTTTGGGTGCCTTTATTGCGAAATATACCAAAATGACTTCATAGCACAAACTTTTGCATTAATTGCACCAGTTCAACCCGTTTTGCAACGAGTTTCGTGTAGTAATGAAACATTGCCAAATGCACCCAAACATTACGAGACGCACACAAACATGAGTTTAGGGTCAAATGGGGTGGATTGGGTGCGTTTGTTGCGAAAAATTCTGATGCGAATTTATGGCACGAACTTCTGCATTAATTACACCAGTTCAACCCATTTTGCACTAAGTTTCGTATAGTAACGAAACATTGCCAAATGCACCCAAATACTACGAGACGCACCAAAACATGAGTTTAGGGTCCAATGGGGTGGATAAGGTGCGTTCGTTGCGAAAACTTCTGATGCGACCTCGTGGCAAAAACTTTTGCATTAATTGCACCAGTTCAGCCCGTTTTGCACCAAGCTTTGTGCAGTAATGAAACAATCCAAAATGCAACCAAATGCTATGAAACGCAGCAATACATGAGTATAGGGTCCAATAGAGTGGGTCGGGTGCATTCATTGCGAAAAATTCCAAAACGACTTCATGGCACAAACTTGTGCATTAATTGTACCAGTTCAACCCGTTTTGCAATGAGTTTCGTGTAGTAATGAAACTTTGCCAAATGAACGCAAACACTACGAGGCACACCAAAACATGAGTTTAGGGTACAATGGGGTGGATCGATTCCGTTCATTGCGAAAAATTCCGATGCGACTTCGTGGAACCAACTTTTGCATTAGTTGCACCAGTTCAGCCCGTTTTGTATCGAGCATCGTGCAGTAACAAAACAATCCAAAATGGATCCAAACACTACGAGACGCACAAAACATGAGTTTAGGGCCCAACGGGTTGGATCGGGTGCATTCGTTGCAAAAAATTCCGATGCGACTTCGTGGCAAAAACTTTTGCATTAATTACACCAGTTTAGCTCATTTTGCACCAAGCTTCGTGCAGTAACGAAACAATCCAAAATGCACCCAAACACTATGAAATGCAGCAATACATGAGTTTAGGGTCCAATGGAGTGGGTCGGGTGCATTCGTTGCGAAAAATTCTAAAACCACTTCATGGCACAAACTTGTGCATTAATTGCACCAGTTCAACCCGTTTTGCACCGAGTTTCGTGTAGTAATGAAACATTGCCAAATGCACCCAAATTCAACGAGACGCACCAAAACATGAGTTTAGGGTCCAATGGGGTGGATCGGGTCCGTTCATTGCGAAAAATTCCGATGCGATTTCATGGCACGAACTTTTGCATTAATTGCACCAGTTCAACCCATTTTGCACCAAGTTTTGTGTAGTAATGAAATATTGCCAAATACACCCAAACACTACGTGACGCACACAAACATGAGTTTAAGGACCAATGGGGTGGATTGGGTGCATTCGTTGCGAAAAATTCTGATGCGACTTCATGGCACGAACTTCTGCATTAATTGCACCAGTTCAACCCGTTTTACACCGAGTTTCGTGTACTAACGAAACATTGCCAAATGCACCCAAATACTATGAGACGCACCAAAACATGAGTTTAGGGTCCAATGGGTGGATCAGGTGCGTTCATTGCGAAAAATTCCGATGCGACTTCGTGGCAAAAACTTTTGCATTAATTGCACCTGTCCAGCCCGTCTTGCACCAAGCTTCGTGCAGTAATGAAACTATCCAAAATGCACCCAAACACTTTGAAACGCAGCAATACATGAGTTTAGGGTCCAATGGAGTGGGTCGGGTGCATTAGCTGCGAAAAATTCCAAAACGACTTCATGGAACAAACTTGTGCATTAATTGCACCAGTTCAACCCGCTTTGCACCGAGTTTCGTGTAGCAATGAAACATTGCCAAATGCACCCAAACACTACGAGACGCACCGAAACATGAGTTTATGGTCCAATGGGGTGGATCGGGTCCGTTCAGTGTGAAAAATTCCAATGCGATTTCATGGCACGAACTTGTGCATTAATTGCACCAGTTCAACCCGTATTGCACCGAGTTTCGTGTAGTAACGAAATATTGCTAAATACACCCAAACACTACGAGACGCACACAAACATGAGTTTAGGATCCAATGGGGTGGTTTGGGTGCCTTTATTGCGAAATATACCAAAATGACTTCATGGCACAAACTTTTGCATTAATTGCACCAGTTCAACCCGTTTTGCAACGAGTTTCGTGTAGTAATGAAACATTGCCAAATGCACCCAAACATTACGAGACGCACACAAACATGAGTTTAGGGTCAAATGGGGTGGATTGGGTGCGTTTGTTGCGAAAAATTGTGATGCGAATTTATGGCACAAACTTCTGCATTAATTACACCAGTTCAACCCATTTTGCACTGAGTTTCATATAGTAACGAAACATTGCCAAATGCACCCAAATACTACGAGACGCACCAAAACATGAGTTAAGGGTCCAATGGGGTGGATATGGTGCGTTCGTTGCGAAAAATTCTGATGCGACCTCGTGGCAAAAACTTTTGCGTTAATTGCACCAGTTCAGCCCGTTTTGCACAAAGCTTTGTGCAGTAATGAAACAATCCAAAATGCAACCAAATGCTATGAAACGCAGCAATACATGAGTATAGGGTCCAATAGAGTGGGTCGGGTGCATTCATTGCGAAAAATTCCAAAACGACTTCATGGCACAAACTTGTGCATTAATTGTACCAGTTCAACCCGTTTTGCAATGAGTTTCGTGTAGTAATGAAACTTTGCCAAATGAACCCAAACACCACGAGGCACACCAAAACATGAGTTTAGGGTACAATGGGGTGGATCGATTCCGTTCATTGCGAAAAATTCCGATGCGACTTCGTGCAACCAACTTTTGCATTAGTTGCACCAGTTCAGCACGTTTTGTATCGAGCATCGTGCAGTAACAAAACAATCCAAAATGGATCCAAACACTACGAGACGCACCAAAACATGAGTTTAGGGCCCAACGGGTTGGATCGGGTGCATTCGTTGCAAAAAATTCCGATGCGACTTTGTGGCAAAAACTTTTGCATTAATTGCACCAGTTTAGCTCGTTTTGCACCAAGCTTCGTGCAGTAACGAAACAATCCAAAATGCACCCAAACACTATGAAATGCAGCAATACATGAGTTTAGGGTCCAATGGAGTGGGTCGGGTGCATTCGTTGCGAAAAATTCTAAAACCACTTCATGGCACAAACTTGTGCATTAATTGCACCAGTTCAACCCGTTTTGCACCGAGTTTTGTGTAGTAATGAAACTTTGCCAAATACACCCAAACACTACGAGACGCACCAAAACATGAGTTTATGGTCCAATGGGGTGGATCGGGTCCGTTCATTGCGAAAAATTCCGATGCGATTTCATGGCACGAACTTTTGCATTAATTGCACCAGTTCAACCCATTTTGCACCAAGTTTTGTGTAGTAATGAAATATTGCCAAATACACCCAAACACTACGTGACGCACACAAACATGAGTTTAAGGACCAATGGGGTGGATTGGGTGCATTCGTTGCGAAAAATTCTGATGCGACTTCATGGCACGAACTTCTGCATTAATTGGACCAGTTCAACCCGTTTTACACCGAGTTTCGTGTACTAACGAAACATTGCCAAATGCACCCAAATACTATGAGACGCACCAAAACATGAGTTTAGGGTCCAATGGGGTGGATCAGGTGCGTTCATTGCGAAAAATTCCGATGCGACTTCGTGGCAAAAACTTTTGCATTAATTGCACCAGTCCAGCCCGTCTTGCACCAAGCTTCGTGCAGTAACGAAACTATCCAAAATGCACCCAAACACTTCGAAACGCAGCAATACATGAGTTTAGGGTCCAATGGAGTGGGTCGGTGCATTCGTTGCGAAAAATTCCAAAACGACTTCATGGAACAAACTTGTGCATTAATTGCACCAGTTCAACCCGCTTTGCACCGAGTTTCGTGTTGTAATGAAACATTGCCAAATGCACCCAAACACTACGAGACGCACCAAAACATGAGTTTATGGTCCAATGGGGTGGATCGGGTCCGTTCATTGTGAAAAATTCCAATGCGATTTCATGGCACGAACTTGTGCATTAATTGCACCAGTTCAACCCGTATTGCACCGAGTTTCGTGTAGTAACAAAATATTGCTAAATACACCCAAGCACTACGAGACGCACACAAACATGAGTTTAGGGTCCAATGGGGTGGTTTGGGTGCCTTTGGTGCGAAAAATTCCAAAATGACTTCATGGCACAAACTTTTGCATTAATTGCACCAATTCAACCCGTTTTGCAACGAGTTTCGTGTAGTAATGAAACATTGCCAAATGCACCCAAACACTACGAGACGCACACAAACATGAGTTTAGGGTCCACTGGGGTGGATTGGGTGCGTTTGTTGCGAAAAATTCTGATGCGAATTTATGGCACGAACTTCTGCATTAATTGCACAAGTTCAACCCATTTTGCACCGAGTTTCGTATAGTAACGAAACATTATCAAATGCACCCAAATACTATGAGACGCACCAAAACATGAGTTTAGGGTCCAATGGGGTGGATAAGGTGCGTTCATTGCAAAAAATTCTGATGCGACCTCGTTAAAGTGTACAAAGCCCCATCACCGACATACACAAGTTGGGGGCCCACCTGGCAGTGTCCAGGACGCGAGGCGGCGCGAGTAAGAATCTTGGAATTCAAGGAGTATAATATCAAAATAGTTTCAGCAGACAAGGCTGAGAGAGAAGAAGACTTAATACTCGACCAGTTCTATCTAGGCTTCGTACTACAGTCGATATGGCTCTGATACCACTCTGTAACACCTGGTTTACAAAAGGACATAAACCGAGCAATCATATACGTGCCAGGATCAAGTCACACGTATATACAACAGAATGAACAGTATATCATAGCACATATCACGTAAAAAGATATAATAAAGCGAATACGAATGTTATCTATTACATTAATGACAAAAGTCTGGTACAGAGTATGCGGAAGCGTAATACATAAATGATAACTCTCGTCGGAAGCTGAGCAGGGCGCCACAGGGACATCGACTGGGAGACAAACGCCTAGAAGTCCTCGTAGTCCTGGTAGCGCTGAGCGAACTCCCTCGCGTCGGCAGGAACTAAGCAGCAGTAGAGTATCCCCAAGAGGAAAAAGTAGAGAAGAGGCAAGAGTGAGTACACAACTTGTACTCAACAAGTATAACTGTGGCAGAACCACCTGAATTATCCCGGCTCAAGTGCGCAGGCCATCGCCATAAAGACAACACCAGCTCAAACGCACTTCAAACGGAACAATCCTTGGTCTGTCGGGTAACGTCCCGATACAACCACCGGTTCTCGGATCGAACAAGCATACCCCGCACGAAGGCGAGTTCAGAGATATTACAACCACAATTTTTACATCACAGGCATAAAAGTTATTACATACCAGTTCTAAAGCATTATTACAAGACCATCCTTAGTAAAGTAGTTATACAAGCCATAATGAAAAGTTCAGAGTTTAAAACAGCGGAAGATAAAACACGACGGCTACAACACGTCGCAAAAGGACACCAGGCTATCCCAAGCATGGTATCACTCGTCATAGTCATTGCCGGTCGCAGACGTATCCCACTCTACGGACCAGCTAGGAGGCAACGAGCAAGGGTAGGTCAAGCTAGCGATTTGCTCCTCAAAACTCATACCTGAAAAGGTTTTCAATAGCAAGGCTGAGTATTCTAATACTCAGCAAGACTTAACCGTCAACGGTCTAAGTAGCCCACTATAGCTAGACTATGCAAGGTTTTTGAGGCTCTGGTTTTCCTTTTTGCTGAAAAGCAATAAAGAGTAGGTCCTTACTTTCAAGTTTTAGCTTTCAATATTCTAGTTGATTAACCATTCTATGTAAGCAACTACTATCCAAACATGGTAGAAAACTAAGCAAACAACAAGATTGATAAATAATAATGTTGCTCTTATTACTCTGTGTGGCAAAGGGATCAAGCAGTCTCATATCATCGTGAGAGGCGGACGATTCTGAATCGAAATTCAACCTGGCCAGGCAAACCTAACACACACGTCTGGAACACCGTCGGGTCGTTCCCAAACAACCGTTGACCTTTCTTTCCGGCTTGTGGATAGTGCCACTCTCCCCGACTACAGGGCTCCAAGGTCCACCCTTCTACGAGGTCCACCCTTGTCCCTTGAAGTCGCAGTGTTGCGCAACATAAACATAAAACATATCCCTAAGAGAGAGTGGGAGGTATATCCACTCCCCGGTCCAATCGGCTACTAGGCTTGCCTTCTCGGTAGTCGCTAACTATTTCAGCCCTAGGCTCTTCCGAACTTTGGTTCGGGGCTTCAGTTAGTTCAGCGGCATTCACCTGGACTTCTGGATCACCTCCGTCAGACTCCGGGATCAGCTCGTACGTCCCGTCCGACAAAGTAGTCGTATCTATATGTAATGCAAGAACAATATTATAAACACACATGGGCAGTCGTTTATAGAGTAGTTAAATAACAAATCTAACTACACAAGGCATCATGATCAACAACACAAATGAAGTTGACTAACTGCATAAACAAGTGGGAGGTGATTTCTTATACAATTAAGTCATGGTTTGCAAAAAAAAAACAACTCAGAGCACATTCAGCAACAAAATCAGAAAATATTATCCTAAACAGAACATAAACAGAGTAGGCTACCCTGTAAAAATCATGCCAAGACATGTAACCATTTAATCACAAAAATTCATTCATTCAGACAACACCTAGAACAAGTTTGAATTATACAGGTCAAACTAGAGCAAAGCAGAAGCTCAACATTTAACATGAGGTTTACACAGAAAAGGACTAGCTACTGTGAATTTTTCATGATTTTATCTACAAAGAAATAATTATGAGAAAATAAACAAAAAAGAACAACAGATTAGGAAGATTCAATTTTAGCTCCTGTTCTATTCATGAACTGATGCTCAAACTTCCTAGACAAGCTAAGCTACTCAATAATAACATTCAGAAAACTTTTCAAGATTTATTATGAACAGAAACTATTTACTATAATTAAAGTCTATTAAACAAGGATTAAATCAAATAAATAGCTACAAAATATAATTGAGCACGAAATTTTTATAGCAACACTATATACATATGAGTAAATCACCATAAAAATTTCATTGCAAGATCAGGCTTCAAACAGTAGATAAGAAAAAGATAAGAACAACCAATATTTATGCACTAGTAACACAAATCAAATTCTACAGCAAAAACTTTCAACTAAAGCTTAACATATTATGATTCTACTGCATAGATATCTTCAAGAGGATTCCAAAACATCCAGATTTTCTATTTTACGAATTTTCCACGAATGGATATTGAATTTCAAAGATCACAGCAAACTATTACAAACAAGCCCCTATAGCACTATTCATCTGAGTCTAGGTCTATTCAAATAACACCCTGGAGTTTTGTTTCTTCCACCCCGAGGTCCCTGGGCCAGGTCAGAGAGGGGAGGCGAGGGTTGACCGGCCGTTTCCCGGCGAGGGGCTCACCGGCGGCGAGGGGAACAAGGCGTGGGAGCTTCACGGGTTCACGGCGCACCACAGGGGGGTCTTGGGGTGCGGGGAGAGGCTCGGAGGCGGCGGCTCGATGGAGCAGGGCGGGTCTGCGGCGGAGGCAAATGACGGCGGGGTAGCTCCGATGAGGGTTGGGTGAGGGGTAGTGGCCTGGGAGCTGCGCGGGGTCGAGGCGGACCTAGTGGCGGGGTCAATTGAGGGCGGAGGAATGCGGAGGAGGGGGTTCGACGGCGAGCAGCGGCGGCGGAGCTCGGCTACTGTGGCGGAGCTCGAGGGCGAGGGGGTTCCGGTGGAAATTAGTCGACGGGAAGCAGCCAGGAAGGTGTGCGAGGGTGAGGCGGAGCTGTTGGAGTGCTCAGCGTGAGCGGAGCGGCTCTGGGGAGGCGGCTCGACAGCGAGATGAGTTCGCCGGCGTGCTGCGGAGCGGCGGCGTTCTGCGGCGTGGAAGTGAGGAGAGAGCAAAAGGGTGCGAGGATTCGATTTCTGGGGGTTTTGTAAGGTCCGTGCACGTGCTAGGAGAAGGCGGCAGCCTCTGCCTTGGCCGGGCCACGGCGACAGCGAGGTGGCGGCCGCGCGGGCAGCTCTGAGCTCGGCGGGGCGCGTGGCACTGCATGGAGGGGCACAGCGCGAAGCCAAGGGCGGTGGGGAGGCTCTGGGGCGACGCGTGGGCACCAGCGCGAAGCAAGGGAGGCCGGCTGGCTCTCCACGGCGGGTGAGCGGCGCTGCACAGCGGCGGCGGCAGCCGGCGCTGAAATACAGAGCAGGCAGCCAAGCTGGAGGAAGGGGAAAAGGTTCATTTTGCAATTTCTGAAAATTCCAGGGACCCCACTGTAAAACAGCGATAACTTTTAAAATAGAGCTCAAATGAAAAAGTGCCCGACATGAAACTTGTTCAGTTTTTCAAGATCTACAACTTTGATGTTGTGCAAAAATTTATTTGATCAAAGGATAGAGAGCTAAATTTGAAAACATAGAAAGAAATTTGAATTTAAAGGAACTTGTCTTTTTCAATGAAATTTCACTTCAAACTTGGGCTGATTTGAAAAGTTCCCTGCCATGTAATGATTACACCACATTTTGCAAAAACACCCTCCACAAAAGCTATAATTGCACACCCAATTCAAATATATCTGCAGAAAGGACCTTGCATAACATCATAATTACACATATACCCTTTTATAAATACAAAAAGATCCTTATTCAAACAATTAAGCACATGATGCATACAATCAATACACAATTACTGTGCAGACACCTAGGGTGTCACAGCCTTCCCCCCTAAAAGGAATCTCGTCCCGAGATTACAGGAAGACTAAGAATGGAAAGGTTTAGTACCTGGATTTGTTCTAAGAAAGTTGGGAAAGTTTCTTTGGAGGAAATTTTTAGTCTCCCAAGTAGCTTCTTCCTCGGTATGGTGATTCCACTGAATCTTGTACATTTTAACCTTCTCCCTTCTAGTACTTCTTTCTTTGGTGTCAAGAATCTTGAATGGATACTCCGCATAGGATAGATCGGATTTAATTTCGATATCTTGTGGTTCAAGGACCTCAGTAGGTACCCTGGTGCACTTCCGGAGTTGTGATACATGGAAAACATCATGAATGGCGGCCAACTGAGAAGGAAGACGAAGTCAGTAGGCAACGGGTCCACAAGTTTCAATAATTTCAAATGGTTCGATGTATCGGGGTGCTAATTTCCCTTTGATACCGAAGCGTTGAACACCTCTAGCAGGAGATACTCGCAAATATACGAAATCCCCTACCTCGAATTGTAAAGGATCTCTTCTTTTGTCTGCATAACTTTTCTGTCTTGATTGGGCTGCTTTAAGATTAGTCTAGATAACTTTGACTTTCTCCTCTGCCTCAGAGACTAAATCTGGCCCAAAGATTTTGCGTTCTCCAGCTTGTGACCAACTCAAAGGAGTTCGACACCTTCGACCGTACAATGCTTCAAATGGTGCCATTTGCATGCTGGATTGATAACTGTTATTGTAACAGAATTCAGCTAGTGCTAGGCATTTGTCCCAGTTCTTGCCATATTGAATAGCACATGCCCTCAACATGTATTCAAGGATTTGATTGATTCGCTCGGTTTGCCCATCGGTTTGTGGATGATAAGCTGAGCTACGAATCAATTTGGTTCCAAGGGATTCTTGCAATTGCTCCTAGAAACGTGCAATAAACTGAGCCCCACGATCAGAAATGATCGTCTTTGGAACTCCATGCAAACGAACAATTTGATCGAGATAAATCTCTGCATACCTTTTGGCAGAATAAGTTGTATGCACTGGAATAAAATGAAAGGTCTTGGTGAGTCTATCAACGATTACCCAAATAGAATCATGCTTCTGCGAAGTGTTGGGTAAACCGACAATAAAATCCATACTGATGTCCTCCCATTTGCAGGATGGAATGGGTAAAGGTTGGAGAGTACCAGCTACTTTCAAGTGACTAGCTTTAACTCTTTGACAAACATCACACTCAGAAACATATCTGGCGATCTCTCTTTTCATTCGAGTCCACCAGAAATTTTGTTTAAGATCTTGGTACATCTTTGTACTACCCGGATGAATCGAAAACTTCGATAGATGGGCTTCGTCAAGAATTTGCTTTCTAAGCTGATGATTCTTGGGTACAACAAGTCGAGATTCAAACCATAAAACTCCTCTATGATCCACTCGGAAACATTTGTACTTTGCTTCTCCTTGGGATAACCTTTCCTTGATAACCTTGATACCCTCATCATGTAATTGTGCCATGATGATGCTATCATGAAGTGTAGGTTCAATAGATATATGGTTCAAACTTCCTTGAGGTACCATTTCTAGGTTTAACTTCATCATTTCCTAGCATAGAGTTTCATTGAATGGCTCTACAGATAGACAATGGTATTGTGACTTGCGGCTGAGTGCATCCGCAACCACATTAGCCTTTCCTGGATGATAGTGCACTTCTAGATCATAGTCCTTTATCAACTCTAGCCAGCGTCTCTGCCTCATGTTGAGAGCAGCTTGAGTGAAGATATATTTGAGGCTCTTATGGTCAGTGTAAATATTACAATGAGTTCCCATAAGATGATGTCTCCAAAG
Organism: Panicum virgatum; assembly: GCF_016808335.1. Classification (NCBI taxonomy): domain Eukaryota; kingdom Viridiplantae; phylum Streptophyta; class Magnoliopsida; order Poales; family Poaceae; genus Panicum; species Panicum virgatum. The sequence goes on from NC_053139.1 coordinate 25,258,299, forward strand.
CTTGAGAGCGTGTATAACAGCTGCTAACTCCAGATCATGTGTTGGATAATTCTTCTCATGATTCTGGAGAGCTCTTGATGCATAAGCAATAACTCGGTTTTCTTGCATAAGCACACAACCAAGTCCCGTACCAGAAGCATCACAATAGACATCAAAAGGTTTGTTACTATCCAGTGTAGCCAACACTGGAGCAGTAGTGAGCCGAGCTTTGAGAGTTTGAAAGGCTTCTTCACATTTGTCATTCCAAACAAACTTCACTCCCTTCTTCAATAACTCCATCATAGGCTTGGCTATTCTGGAGAAATCAGGGATGAATCGACGATAGTATCCAGCTAAACCAAGAAAACTGCGAATTTGATGAACTAAAGTAGGAGATTCCCAATCCATCACTTCTTGTACTTTAGTTGGATCAACTGATATGCCATTACTGGAGATAGTATGGCCTAAGAATTTCACACTATCCAGCCAAAATTCACACTTGGAGAATTTGGCATAAAGATGATGATCTCGTAATCATTGAACAACGATACGCAAATGCTCAGCATGATCTTCTTCATTCTTGGAGTAAATCAAAATATCGTCAATGAATACCACGACGAATTTATCCAGCTCCGGCATGAAGACTGAATTCATCAAGTACATAAAATATGCTGGAGCGTTGGTAAGACCAAAAGACATAACCAGATATTCATAAAGTCCATATCTGGTCGAGAAAGCAGTCTTTGGAATATCACAAGGCCTGATCTTTATTTGGTGGTAGCCAGAATGAAGATCGATCTTAGAGAAAACCTTGGCTCCAGCTAACTGATCAAACAGTATATCAATGCGGGGAAGAGGATACTTATTTTTAATAGTGACCGCATTGAGTGGTCGATAATCAACACATAGCCTCAAGCTGTTGTCTTTCTTCTTCACAAACAGGGCTGGACATCCCCAGGGTGAAGAACTTGGACGTATAAAACCCTTGTCAAGAAGGTCTTGGAGTTGGACTTTCAATTCTGCTAACTCATTTGGAGGCATTCGATACGACCTCTTAGAAATAGTGGCGGTACCGAGTTGAAGTTCAATAACAAACTCGATATCTCTATCAGGGGGCATTCCAGGCAAATCATCTGGAAATACATCCGCATACTCCCACACAACAGGGATATCTTCAAGTTTAATTTCTTTTGTGGCATAGGCACAAGAGTTGAAGCACTCTCGTTGTGGTAGATAGAGTATGGTGGCTCCTTGATGTGATGAATCTATCTCGACAGCTCGGGAAGAGATATCCAACAGTACATTATGTGTAATCATCCAATTCATGCCCAAAATAACATCCATGCCTTCTAAGTTCAACAGGATCAAATCTGTCTTTATAATTTGCTACCCAGCTTAATTGGCACATATCTAGTGATTTGATTGGAAGCTATCTTCCCACCAGGGGTTGTTATCATAAAAGATCCCTTAGTATGACAAAAATACAATCCTAATCTTGCTCCAAATTTGGCACTTATAAAACTATGCGTTGCACCAGAATCAAATAATATGACTGCGGGTTTATTGTGGATAGAGAAAGTACCCGTCATAACTGGTGCTCCTTCTGGAAGGTCTGCAAGAGTGGTGAACTCAACTCGCCCTTGTCGAACTTGCACCATTTGCCTCTTGCCCTTGCCCTTATTGTTGTTCTGGTTGGAGTTTTGCCCTGGATTATTCCTTCTGGGCTGCGGACAATTCTTGGCAAAGTGAGATGTACTGCCGCAGTTGAAGCATCGATTATTACCATTCCCACTATTGAACTGTGGGGCATTCGGCCTTGGGCTAGATTGCTGCTGCTGCTGCTCCTGTTGCTGTTGCTGCTGCCGAGGCACTGGAGTTCTGAATCCTCCCTGCTGTTGGGGCGGCCTAAAGACAAGCCTGCCCACTGGGGCATTTCCCTGTGGAGGTCTGGGTGGAGTATTTTGCACCAGACGATACCTCGGTGGCTGGGCACTCGAGGGTCCTGTGGGTGCCTTCCGCTTCTTCTCAGCACGATGGGTAGTGATGCAGTCCTCTTGAGTAATTGCTAGGTTGACTAGCTCATTGTAGGTGTTGGGCTGAACAAGGTTCAGGCATTCTTTGAGCTTAGTGGTGAGGCCACGAAGAAAACGGTCACGTTTCTTGGCATCCGTATCAGCATGATGGCCCGCATATTGGCACAGGTGATTGAAAGTCTGTGCATATTGTAGAACAGTGCGGGTTCCTTGATTTAGAGCCAAGAACTCATTCAACTTTCTCTCTATCAGCCCCTCAGGAATATGATGTGATCTGAAGGCAGTTCGGAATTCCTCCCAAGAGATGACATGCTCAGCAGGCTGCATCTCACAATAATGATCCCACCATATACGTGCAGGACCACGAAGTTGTTGGGCGGCAAAGTGGGCCTTGTTTGCATCAGCACACAGTACCGCTAACAGAGCAAACTTGGAATTGATTGTACGGAGCCAAGCATCAGCATCCAGTGGGTCATCAGCTCGGCTGAAAAGTGGAGGTTGGGTACCAAAGAACTCCTGGTAACCCGCGGGTTGAGCATCCCGTCCTCCATGATGTTGGCGTGGCTGATTCTGTTGCCCTTGGACCAACTGGCGAAGCAGCTCAGTCTGCATGGCCATTAAGTCGGCCAAATTCGACGGTGGTGGCAGTGGCTGCTGAGATCCACTGCCAGTCTCACGGCCGAAGCCTTCAGGCATTCCACGAGTTTGACCAAACATCTGTAATAATGGAAGACATCCATTAGATACATTTCTCTTGCTCCCAAAATCAATGGTAAATGCAATGATCAAACACTGGATATCAAAATTAAATCAGCAGAATTTTAACTAAATGCGGTGTAGCACAATATGCACAACACATATTTGTGCAACCCATAAAACTCAGAACTAGTCAGCTGTTAGATAGCCTCATGCTCCATCGTATTGATACTCAACGCTTAGAGCAAAAAGGGTAAAGAAGATAATCTAGCAATTCACTCCTCACCGTTCTGTGCTATGCTGCTAATCAACAGGGATCACAGAAGTGATTGAACTAAAAAAATATAGTCTCTCAAATTTAATAGGATAAATTTGATGAGCACACATGCCACAAAGTTTGCAACATCTTTTGTATTCAACAAACAGCGTGGAAATGCACAAACGAAGAGATTTGGCAAGCAGGAAGATCATAATTTCCAAACTGGTAGTCACAACTTATATTACATCCAAAGTAGCATTTTTCATACAACCTAACATCATACATCCATCCTTACCACATATAATACAACAAGTGGTACTCCTCCCTAGGGCTATTTTACAACATCACTTCCCTATGTACATATGCTACAACAAGAGAAAACACCAACTATATAGGACAAGTCTAAAGTGCCTAGAAGTCGTCGAGGTTGCCCACAGAAGAGGCACTGCCGGAAGAAGAGTCGTCCGGCTGAGGGTTAGGCTCAGCAAGCGCGTGCTCTGAATCTAAATCAGAAACTCCCTCAATCTCATCTGGGTCCTCTTCTGCTACTGCAGGCTCGGCTGGAACATCTAGTTGCTCCTGGAGCGCATCAATATGGGCTAAAGCGTCAGCCCAATCTGCTTGAAGCTCATTCACCTGCCCCTGAAGAAAACCAATAACTGTGTTGCGCTGCTCTATCTCAGCACCATGCTCCAAAGCCTGATGCTCAAACTGTGCAATGGCCTGATCCCTACCAGCAACGGCATCCTGAAGTCCCTAAATCTGAGTATCCCTCAAACGAAGACCTCGCTGGAAGGACTGGGCTAAGTCTATCACCTGCTCCATGTGTCGCTGCTGAAGTATCTGGTAGTGCGACTGAGCATTCATATATCTGACTACTGCTTGAATAGTCTCCACAGCTACATCTCCAATTAAGTGCCCAAAGTGTGTGGTCCTGAAGAGCCACTCTGCCTTACCAGCATTGACTGCTGGAAACAACCCAATAGGATACACAGCTACCTCCTCAGGATGGTGCTCACAATAAGTAGTAATAGCTCTGAGAGCTGCCGTCTCAAAAGCATCCACCAAACGATATCCCACCACCTCAATATCAATAGGTGGCCAATCCAAGGTGGGGTGCTGAGGAATGGTCATGGTAACAATGTTCTTCTGAATTCCATCCTCAGAAAACTGGCGTCCCGTGTATTGGGGTGGATCTGGGTAGTGGAAGATACGGAGTGAATCCCAAAGAATCCTCGGAAAACCCTCCCAGTACAGACAGTCGGTATGAGCATTTTCCTCCTCATCCCAATACATCTGGGGACAAGCCGCCATCTGAATCAAAAAGGATTCAAATGTGAGTAATGTGATTATCTCAAGACTTCTCAAATAAAGCTTTAAGAAGACTGCGGTAAAGCAAATGTGATCCTAATTCAAAAGATGACATGGTTCCAAATTCGGAGAATAATAAACCACAATCGGTACTGGTTCATCATTTGAGATTCTAAGGAATGAAAAGATCCTTATAACAAGATGGGGCTTAGGGTGAACTCTAGACTCAAAACCATCTTTTCATCCAAGAAAATCTAAGCATTTTAACAAGCATGCTCCTAAAATCAAAATTTAACTTACTCATGATTTAAGCACACTAACTCTTATCTATGAGGATTCGTACTAGAAATTCTTTACAAAGCTTAGGTAACAACTTCAAAGACTAGGAACCAAAGTAAACATTAATCAATATGCATGCACGTCCTGTTCGTTCCTCACAAGATAAACAATTGCCAACTATCGTTGGGCTTACGTGGTTAGCACGGTGGCATACATAAATACGGCTCTCCCTATATAGCTAGTCGATACATTCTAACCGTTCTTAACTTATCGAATCGTGGTTAGTGTACCTGTATAAGATTGACAAAACATATATATATCCAATGAACCTTTCATGCCAGCACTCATGAAAGCGTCCCCAAACATTACCGCTCACTATAGAAGCGGCAGCCATACAATTTCCGCCGTATGGCCAACGTTAACATACGCTACTCAGTGGCGTATTCACGAGTTCCTTTACTCCCAATATAGTTGACCGAGATCGGTATATTGGCAGCAGCTCAAGTAGGTCACTGCTTGAGCGCAGCGTTCGGTTCGCATCGCCGACGGGAAGGTCAGACTCCCTCAGCTGACTGAGCACACTTTACTTCCAATATAGTCAACTAATAGTCGGTATATTGGAAGCACCTCAAGTAAGCCACTGCTTGAGGGCAGCGTTCGGCTCGCATCACCGACGGGAAGGTCAGACTCCCTCAGCTGACTGAGGATCCTTACCTTCTTACCTCAATGTAGGTGCGTGGTTACAAGAATTAAGAGTGGCTTGTGAGTATGGTTTAACAAAATGTAAAGTGCTGGAAGTCAGATAACATAAACCATACATAAATAACCACCTAGTAATTCCCATAAATTCCCTAGGACTTTACGTTCTATGCACAACCCTTAACGAATCCAACGTAGTTTTCGAAATCCTTTGTTGTTCCGTTTTATACGGAAAACGATTTTTAAGGTTCCAACACCTCTGGTGTATGCTTGCAGCTCTGATGCCAGTTGTGGCAGAACCACCTGAATTATCCCGGCTCAAGTGCGCAGGCCATCGCCATAAAGGCAACACCAGCTCAAACGCACTTCAAACGGAACAATCCTTGGTCTGTCGGGTAACGTCCCGATACAACCACCGGTTCTCGGATCGAACAAGCATACCCCGCACGAAGGCGAGTTCAGAGATATTACAACCACAATTTTTACATCACAGACATAAAAGTTATTACATACAATTCTAAAGCATTATTACAAGACCATCCTTAGTAAAGCAGTTATACAAGCCATAATGAAAAGTTCAGAGTTTAAAACAGCGGAAGATAAAACACGACGGCTACAACACGTCGCAAAAGGAACACCAGGCTATCCCAAGCATGGTATCACTCGTCATAGTCATTGCCGGTCGCAGACGTATCCCACTCTACGGACCAGCCAGGAGGCAACGAGCAAGGGTAGGTCAAGCTAGCGATTTGCTCCTCAAAACTCATACCTGAAAAGGTTTTCAATAGCAAGGCTGAGTATTCTAATACTCAGCAAGACTTAACCGTCAACGGTCTAAGTAGCCCACTATAGCTAGACTATGCAAGGTTTGTGAGGCTCTGGTTTTCCTTTTTGCTGAAAAGCAATAAAGAGTAGGTCCTTACTTTCAAGTTTTAGCTTTCAAGATTCTAGTTGATTAACCATTCTATGTAAGCAACTACTATCCAAACATGGTAGAAAACTAAGCAAACAACAAGATTGATAAATAATAATGTTGCTCTTATTACTCTGTGTGGCAAAGGGATCAAGCAGTCTCATATCATCGTGAGAGGCGGACGATTCTGAATCGAAATTCAACCTGGCCAGGCAAACCTAACACACACGTCTGGAACACCGTCGGGTCGTTCCCAAACAACTGTTGACCTTTCTTTCCGGCTTGTGGATAGTGCCACTCTCCCCGACTACAGGGCTCCAAGGTCCACCCTTCTACGAGGTCCACCCTTGTCCCTTGAAGTCGCAGTGTTGCGCAACATAAACATAAAACCTATCCCTAAGAGAGAGTGGGAGGTATATCCACTCCCCGGTCCAATCGGCTACTAGGCTTGCCGCGTACCATATTTACGGCATGTGGCTAGTACTTTCAAAAACTTAACCACCGCTACCACACACCGCGACCTTAGCAAGTTCATCAACACAGACGGGGTCTCACATAAGGTCATGATATCGAACACAACCCCGTCTGTCATCCTTATATTGATAACAGAAAGTAAACAAGCAGTTCCTATAAAGCTCGCGAGTGACAGGCAATCACTCGACTTTTACCGGTCCTATAAGCTTAGCAAGTAGTCGAACTCAAGTCTAGTTTTCAGTACATAGGTTCCTAGGATCATGCATCTAGGGTTTCAATTCAAATCCTAAGAACTGTAAATGCACAAGTAAGTAACAACAGTAAATGATCATAATTTGAAATATGGGTTATGTCCGGGGCTTGCCTTCTCGGTAGTCGCTAACTATTTCAGCCCTAGGCTCTTCCGAACTTTGGTTCGGGGCTTCAGTTAGTTCAGCGGCGTTCACCTGGACTTCTGGATCACCTCCGTCAGACTCCGGGATCAGCTCGTACGTCCCGTCCGACAAAGTAGTCGTATCTATATGTAATGCAAGAACAATATTATAAACACACATGGGCAATCGTTTATAGAGTAGTTAAATAACAAATCTAACTACACAAGGCATCATGATCAACAGCACAAATGAAGTTGACTAACTGCATAAACAAGTGGGAGGTGATTTCTTATACAATTAAGTCATGGTTTGCAAAAAAAAAAAACTCAGAGCACATTCAGCAACAAAATCAGAAAATATTATCCTAAACAGAACATAAACAGAGTAGGCTACCCTATAAAAATCATGCCAAGACATGTAACCATTTAATCACAAAAATTCATTCATTCAGACAACACCTAGAACAAGTTTGAATTATACAGGTCAAACTAGAGCAAAGCAGAAGCTCAACATTTAACATGAGGTTTACACAGAAAAGTACTAGCTATTGTGAATTTTTCATGATTTTATCTACAAATAAATAATTATGAGAAAATAAACAAAAAAGAACAACAGATTAGAAAGATTCAATTTTATCTCCTGTTCTAGTCATGAACTGATGCTCAAACTTCCTGGACAAGCTAAGCTACTCAAGAAGAACATTCAGAAAACTTTTCATGATTTATAATGAACAGAAACTATTTACCATAATTAAAGTCTATTAAACAAGGATTAAATCAAATAAATAGCTACAAAACAGAAATGAGCACGAAATTTTTATAGCAACACTATATACATATGAGTAAATCACCATGAAAATTTCATTGCAAGATCAGGCTTCAAACAGTAGATAAGAAAAAGATAATAACAACCAATATTTATGCACTGGTAACACAAATCAAATTCTACAGCAAAAACTTTCAACTAAAGCCTAACATATTATGATTCTACTGCATAGATATCTTCAAGAGGATTCCAAAACATCCAGATTTTCTATTTTACGAATTTTCCACGAATTGATATTGAATTTCAAAGATCACAGCAAACTATTACAATCAAGCCCCTATAGCACTATTCATCTGAGTCTAGGTCTATTCAAATAACACCCTGGAGTTTTGTTTCTTCCACCCCGAGGTCCCTGGGCCGGGTCAGAGAGGGGAGGCGAGGGTTGACCGGCCGTTTCCCGACGAGGGGCTCACCGGTGGCGAGTGGAACAAGGCGTGGGAGCTTCACGAGTTCACGGCGCACCACAGGAGGGTCTTGGGGTGCGGGGAGAGGCTCGGAGGCGGCGTCTCGACGGAGCAGGGCGGGTCTGCGGCGGAGGCAAACGACGGCGGGGTAGCTCCGATGAGGGTTGGGCGAGGGGTAGTGGCCTGGGAGCTGCGCGGGGTCGAGGCGGACCTAGTGGCGGGGTCAATTGAGGGCGGAGGAATGCGGAGGAGGGGGTTCGACGGCGAGCAGCGGCGGCGGAGCTCGAGGGCGAGGGGGTTCCGGTGGAAATTAGTCGACGGGAAGCAGCCAGGAAGGTGTGCGAGGGTGAGGCGGAGCTGTTGGAGTGCTCAGCGTGAGCGGAGCGGCTCTGGGGAGGCTGGTCGACAGCGAGATGAGTTCGCCGGCGTGCTGCGGAGCTGCGGCGTTCTGCGGCGTGGAAGTGAGGAGAGAGCAAAAGGGTGCGAGGATTCGATTTCTGGGGGTTTTGTAAGGTCCGTGCGCGTGCTAGGAGAAAGCGGCAGCCTCTGCCTTGGCCGGGCCACGGGGACGGCGAGGTGGCGGCTGCGCGGGCAGCTCTGAGCTCGGCGGGGCGCGTGGCACGGCAGGGAGGGCACAGCGCGAAGCCAAGGGCGGTGGGGAGGCTCTGGGGTGACGCGTGGACGCCAGCGCGAAGCAAGGGAGGCCGGCTGGCTCTCCATGGTGGGTGAGCGGCGCTGCACAGCAGCGGCGGCAACCGGCGCTGAAAAACAGAGCAGGCAGCCAAGCTGGAGGAAGGGGAAAAGGTTCATTTTGCAATTTCTGAAAATTCCAGTGACCCCACTGTAAAACAGCGATAACTTTTAAAATAGAGCTCAAATGAAAAAGTTCCCAACATGAAAGTTATTCAGTTTTTCGAGATCTACAACTTTGATGTTGTGCAAAAAATTATTTGATCAAAGGATAGAGAGATAAATTTGAAAACATAGAAAGAAATTTGAATTTAAAGGAACTTGTCTTTTTCAATGAAATTTCACTTCAAACTTGGGCTGATTTGAAAAGTTCCCTACCATGTAATGATTACACCACATTTTGCAAAAACACCCTCCACAAAAGCTATAATTGCACACCTAATTCAAATATATCTGCAGAAAGGACCTTGCATAACATCATAATTACACATATACCCTTTTATAAATACAAAAAGATCCTTATTCAAACAATTAATCACATGATGCATACAATCAATACACAATTACTGTGCAGACACCTAGGGTGTCACAATAACACAAACTATGAGGCTCTAAGGTTGGTTGACTCAACTGCATTAGCTTTTAAGTCTTGGCAGAATTTATTAAAGCTATTTACTACAAGTTGATGAATTACCATAAACCCGGTTACATATTAATTAATGAAAATTAATCATGTTACTACTGAGAACCAAACCGAAACCACCAAGGTAACCCCGAGATGCACCCCCCTCATCGGAAGGAGATAACCCCACTAATCAAAAGGAGGATCTGGGCCGCTCATGACCGTGAGCACGGCTAGTATACCAGTTTTACACTCTGCAGAGGTTGCACATCTTTACCCATAAGTCGTGAGCTACGCTAGTTGTTCATTACACTTCCTTAGGTGAGATGACTAGCAAACTCACTACGAGGCCATTACAAAGGACACGTTGGTAAGGTGTAACCGCTAAGGATTCAGGCAATGCAACGATGGTACCCACCTCGAGGGGTACGCAGACCAAGCCTCGTAGCCTGGGCACCATTGAAGCTCGACTCCCCTCTTGCCCCGTCGGTAAGTTACTCCCGAACCAAAATGGCCTAATTAGTAAGCCAAGACCGTCCCATTCCAGTCTTGTGGTAGCGCTGTTGTCCCAGGTTGTCACTCTATGAACCGGTCCTTATGGAGAGTGGCCAACCAGGCAGTAAGCACTGTGCTGGCCCCCTAAACCATGTTTCTAACAAAATCAATTTTAATGAGAAGTGAGCCACTCAAGCCACACAGAGGGCCACTCTCAGAAATTAAGTTGCATATACCATTAATCAAATTAATTAAAAAGGACCAAGTGTGTTATAGCGTGGCACCTACCACAACTAACCAAAATGCAACCCAAGGATATATATAAAGGATATAAAGTGGCTAGGAAAGTCCTTATAGGCATACAGTATTAAAATGCAGTATGTAAATGTATTTAAAAGTGATAGGTGGTGTTCATGTTATACTTGCCTTCCTCAAAAGTTCTCCTGCTGCTCAAATTGCTCAGAAGACGGCTGCTCTGGGTACTGGTACTGGGGCTCCTCAGATGGATCAACGTCTACTCACGAACACATGGTCAAAACAATGCCCAACATAAACATACAAGCAAACAAGTGCAAATACTAAGAAACAGTACATCTATACATGAAAAAAGCAAACAAAACTAGTCTAGAACTATTCTACGCATTACAACGATCGCGTGGACATAAAGAACGCCTAAAACGAAGCTAGAACGCGAAAACTAGAGCTAAAACAAGGTTCAGGGACCTATTTGTAAGAAAACTAGAGTTTCAAGGGGGTTTCTGGGCAAAACCGAGGACTAAAACGTAATTAAACATTAAATCTAAGGGCTTGCGTGCAAAATCAGCGGGCCTGGACGGCGGGTTCAAAATCTAAAGAGCTTAGGGGTCTGGGTGTTAATTTCTGGACCAAACTGCAAATTCTTTTGAACACACCAGGACTGAGGGTTATTTTCAAGGAAGTGGGAGGGCTCTTTAGCAAAACTGACAGGGCGAACTGTTACGTTTAGATCTGGGCACTTGGATCCAGATCGGGTGGCTCGGATTTGATGGGCTTGGATCTAATCGTGGCCGCTGATTCCAGATCTGGCGGCCAGGACGGTTTGGAGGCGCGGGCGACGGCGAAGCTCGCCGGAACTCCCTGTTCCGCGGCGGCGCGTGACCGGAGAAGACCAAGGCGGCGCGTGACCGGAGAAGGACCAGGAGGCTGAGGAGGTGCTCACCGGGCTCGGAAACGAAGGAAGGACCGGTGCAGCAGGGTTGGCGGCGAGCTCCGGCGGCGAGTCGCGGGCGGCGCTCGGTGACGGGGCACTGTGGTGGAGCTCCAAGCGTCTGGACTCCCTGGTTCGACTCCCGTCAGGACTGTGAGGGTGCAGCGGGGGTTAGGGTGATCCGGGGTCGCCGGCGGCAAGGAAATCGCGGCGGCGGAGCCACTTACCGGCGATGCGTCCCTGGCGAAATTCCCGGTGCAGGCGTGACTCGGTCCGGGGCCAAGGAGCTTGAAGATGATCCAGGGGTCGAGGCGGAGCTGGTGTGCTCCTTGGACGGAGCTCAGGTGCGGCGGGGCGGCGGGAACCCGGCGGCTCAGAGGCTCTGCGTGGCGGAGCAAGATGTGGCGCGGCGGCGGCTAGGGTTTGCGGGGGCTGTTGTGGATGGGAGATGGGGTGCGGGAGAGGGCCAGGGCGCGTTTAAGAAGGGAAGGCCGGCCTCGGCGTGCGGGTCTAGGGCTGACGCGGCACGGAGATCGCGGCGGGGACCCGGCCGGGTGTTGCGCGAGGTAGACGGAACGCCTGACTTGCGGGCCCGGCGTGGCAGCGGGTGCAAGCGGCGCGCGGCGACGTGCGGAGAGAGGAGGCAGGCCGAGCGCGGATCGCGCGGTTGCGGGCCGAGCGGAGCTGAGTCGCGAGCGGGCCGCGCGGGGTCGAGCGCGTGGAGGCGGGGTTGGCGGGACGCTGGGCCGGCTGCGAGGCTGAGTCGCTAGCGGGCCGCGCGGGGCGATGGGCCGAGCGGGCGCGGGCAGGCCGGGGTGGTTCGGGCCGCGGCGGGAGTGGGCTCTGCACTAGCTGGGCCGCGAGAAAGGGATGGAGTGCGTGCCGCGGAGAGGGATCGGGCTGTGCTGGCGCCGAGACTTAGGCTGGGAAACTGGGTTGGGTTTGGCAGTTTGGGCTGGGTTGAGTTGGTGGGCTTCCTGGGATTGGGTTTGGGTTTTCCTTCTCCTTCCTTTCCTCAAGTCAAAACTATTTGAATTCAAATTCAGATTTGAATTCAAAACCCTAGCACTCAAACAAAAATGAAAACCATGCACCAGAATGAATGCACAAACAAGTTGAACCTAAGATAAATTTTAATTACTTTATGAAGCAAAAGATTAAATTATAAATGCAAGGCTAAGAAATTTAAATCCTAGAAAATTAAATAAAACCAATTAAATTTATTATTAATTACTGAAATTTGAATTAGGGTGTTACAAATCCTACCCCCTTACAGGAATCTCGTCCCGAGATTCTAGGCTGGCTAGCAAAGAGATCAGGATATGTCTTCATCAACTCCTCTCCTTCTCTTGACAAGTCCTCCAGAAAGACATCCGGGGATCCAGCCACCACGCGAATACCATCCATGGGTCTAGCCTCTATCTGATGAAGAAAACCAAAAGGCTCTGTAGCACCGACTGTCACCTCTTGGCCATTAGATGCTAACAAGTGAACTGACCGCTGAGCACAATCAATTCTGACTCCCCACTTGGCAAGAGTATCCATTCCCAGAATCACATCAATACCCTTGGTGTCCATAACCATCAGATTTGTACTGAACTTTACTCTCCCTATGGAAACAATGACTCTGGGGCAGGAGATATGAGACCTCAATTGTCCTCCAGGTGAAGATACTAACATGCACTTCTTTAATGTGTTGGTACGAATACCATGATGCTCGACAAAAGACTGTGCAATAAAGGAATGCGTAGCACCAGTATCAAAAAGCACCATAGCTGGGTATGAGTTGACCATGGACGTACCAATAACCACATTCGGAGACTCGGCCGCTGACTCGGCCGTCACATGGTTCACCTTCCCCTGTCGTGGCGCTCTGGGTTGGGCTGGGCGCCCCTGCAGTCCTGCCTGCCGTGGAGCCGGTGGAAGGCGCTTTTGTGGACAACTTTTGGCATAATGACCTTTTTGCCCACATTGGTGGCACATGCGGTGGTGGTGAATGGCGCTACTTGGTTGACCTCCCTGTGAACTTAACCTCTCATCTTGCATTATTTCTGTTGCTTGCTTTTTGGACTCCTTGCGGCCACGTGGCTGAATCACCTTCATAGTGATAGTCAACCCATCAACATAATCATAGAGAGCTTGATTCTCGACCTGTGTATCTCTAGAGTACTCAGAATCCTTTCTCTTCTGGATGGTCTGTAGCTCATCGACCGAGGGAGAGTCAAGGAAAAGGGAATCCTCTGCCAGTTGCTCTTGATGAGACCTCTTCCTCTTTGTACCGGAGAACAACCTCTGGTTCCTCCTAGTTGTGGCTTCATCTTCAGTCGCACGAACTTGATGACAAGGAACGCCATAGAATTGGCAACACGGGCAAGTTTTCTCACCATCACCCATTGCACTGTCTCCAAGGTGTTTTTGTTCTGCCGACATCTGAGCTGGGATAAAAGGAAATACAGATTGGTAAGATCAAGGAAGAGAGAAAAACTCCATTATTTAAGGTTCTATCCTATTTAGATAACACTGCACAGGCATTACTGCTGATAACTCCAGATAGGTGTTACATAAATCCGGGAACAAGGAACTAGAGCATAGCTCTTCTATTTCATCTGAGAGATTCTCAACTTCTCTTGTACTATCTGTAGGCCAGGGTGTCACACTATGAAAACAAAAAAAATGATGAAATAAAAGATGCATACCCAAAGAAGGTATGCCACATGCCCAAAAGGCATGTCAAAAAAAAGAGAGAGTAAAAGATGCGTACGAAAGGAAGGTATGCCACATGCCCATAAGAAAAAAAAGAAAAAGAGAGAAAGATAGTCCACATCCAAAAAAAATAAAGAAGAGAGATTGATCATGCAAATGAGTTCATCCACCCTCTTCAAAAAAAAATCAACACACTTGCACATCTTGATCAGTTTGTATGACTCGTTTCTGCTTGGATCTAGTCTTTGACTTAGCAACATAAGCAAAGCAGACATGCCTCTTTTACTCCAACTCTGAGCTTCACATAAGCCTGATTAGATTATAGGAGAAAAAGAAGGCAGCAGCTTTGCCTTGGTGAGGATTTAAAATACAAAGAGTGATTCGAGAGAATAATTTGAGGAGCAAGACTATTCTTTTGTTTCAAAATTTAAAAAAACCCAAGTTTCTAAGAAAGAAGAGCTAGGAACCCGAAGTCTTTATTGTTCCATTCTTCAATTACCCAAAAAACCATGGTAGCCACTCAAAAAGTTTAACAAGAATTGGAAGGAACTTGGAATAACTTGTATGCAGGTATTATCAAAGGAGATACATCCACCATAGTCCTTCAATCTTTACTCTAGGACGAGCAAAGGGCTAAGTGTGGGGATGTTGTTGACGGCTGATAAGTCCAAAATATGTGCTATCAACTCCTGCATAAAGACATGAAAAAGGAACATCAACAGTAGTGGTAGGAGTTATTACTAACAAATTCCACAAGTGTTGGTGAATTGTTGATTGCAGGGACACAAGTCGGGAATAACATGAAAACACACAAAAGACACAACAGAGATACACAAAACATCGCTGCTACGTTACACATCCAAAAGAGGCCCATTTGACAAAGAAAACCGATGTACAAAGCCCCGGCACTGACATACACAAGTTGGGGGCCCACCTGGCAGTGTCCAGGACGCGAGGCGGCGCGAGGGGCGCCACTCGTGGGCCGGCCGAACCACAGGGTCGACCGGCCCCACTTTGGCGCCAATCGACCTCAACTTTGGCGAGAAGATCATCCTGATCCACTCCAAGGCGGTGCACTGTGTTCCATATTTATTGAGGGCGGGAACCGACCTCCTTGGGCTATAAAAGGAGCCTCCCTCACCCCCTCTCACACACACCCCCAAGAGAAGATGTAGTGCTCCATTCCAAAGGCGAGGCCCTGCCTAGGCTAGTGCTTAGAGTAGGAGGAGGGTGAGGAGTAGTTCGGGGAAGCGCCGGGCCTGTCGGCGGTCTTCTCCAACTTGTACCTCGACGGATGCTTCCTTTCTTAAGTAAGTATTTGTGATCTTCTATGGTAGTTAGTCTTTTAGTAAAGTAAGTTATTTTCTTTATTTGCTTACGGGGTCATCGTCCGTCATCGTGACGGGTGCTGTAGTCTAATGGCTCGAGTCTTGGACGGAGTCGGGGCTAGAGTAGTATTCGCTAGCGTAGACGTGGTGTCTAGGCTGAAGGGTACTGTTGTTTGCATACCTTCTCCACGGTCTGTCGGGGTAGGCAGCAGGTGGTGACAGCACTGTTCGTCCTTTGTAGTCCCCCACGTGAGGGTTGGGTGTAGGGCTAATAGCCGGATACTCTTGGCAGACCAGGAGTAAGCCGGTGCATGAAGTAAGCAAGTGGAGGTAGAACCTATCTTTGCTAGAACTCTAAGCCATAGGAATCCTCTCTATCCTCGCCTACCTACCTCTTGTTTGTCCTTGGACGAACCAGTTAGAAGGCTAGTACCTCTGTTCCCTGTGGAAATACGATACCCTTGAATACTCAGAGGTGAAGTGCTACAATGGTATCTCCATACGCTTGCAGATTATTCTGTGAATGTTAAGAAATACCAACACCACTCAAACAAACCGACAAACCCCGAACATCTAAAGGCCATTTTAGATATATCTTCTTCGGCAATAAAAATTTGTTTGTAACCGGCATTACCATCAAGAAAGCTAATAACACGATGTCCGGAAGCCTAGTTGATTAACATATCGGCAATGGGCATAGGATATTCATCCTTGGGAGTAGCTTTATTAAGATCTCTAAAATCAATGCACACTCTAATCTTCCCCGAATCCTTTTTCTCAACGAGCACAATATTAGAGATCCAATCAGCATAACGACAAGACCGAATAAATCTAGCATCAAGTAAATGATTAATTTCAGCTTTAATTCGGTCATATATAATGGAATTGAAATGCCTAACCGGTTGGTTATATGGTCTAAAACCGGCTTTGATCGGTAAACGATGCTCAACAAGATCACGACTTAAACCAGGCATTTCATGATACTCCCAAGCAAAGCAATCAACATATTCCTTCAATAAATTAACCAAATCAGCTTTATATTCAGCCGATAAATTTTTGTTTACAAAGGTCGGCCTAGGAATGGTTCCATCACCAATGTCTACCTTTTCTAAAGGATTAGCCGATGTAAACCCTTGGCCCAGTTTGTCCAGATCATCAGAATCTTCAATGGCTTCACACATATCATTCGTACGCGCCCGATATTGATCTAGCCTCTGCTGGAGCCACTCTGCGTTGGACCGGTCTGACCAATCGGGGGGTCCAGTCTGACCGGTCGGCCCTGTGCACCGAACGGGACTGGACCGGTCTGACAGGTCGGCACAAGTGGTCTGACCGGTCGCTTCTTGAGCTTCTGTTGCACTCATCTGATTTACATTAAATGATTCAGCCGATTGTCCATCAGCTTTGGTACAGGAGAAACAAAACCATCCTTAGTGCAACTGATCAAATCATAATCGGACAGATCCACTCCCGATAAATACTTGATGTTGTCATGTGCACTGATAGAATCAGAAACGGCCAAAGCAACAAAAGTTGAAGTGTCTCCATGGACCACCTCAACCTCATCATCGATCCACTGAATAAGAAACTGATGCAAGGTAGAAGGAACGCACTGATTTGCATGAATCCAATCCCTCCCAAGAATTAAGTTGTAATTACCTTGCACCTCCGAGACGAAGAAGGCCCTAGCAAGCGTCTTGCTTCCAATGGTGAGCTCCATGGAAGCAACTCCTTTGGCACTAATGGGCTCGTTCCCACCAATGCCACTGACCATCATGATTGTCTTGATCAAGTCTTCGTCTTGGCCACCGAGCTTCTTGTATAATGAGTAGGGCATAAGATTTACAATGATCCCGCCGTCCACTAGCATGCGAGTCACCAACTTCCCGTTGATGTGTCCCCTCATGTAAAGAGCTTTGAGGTGATTATCCTTCTCACTTAGCTTCTGGAACACAGCTTCACGGGGCCCGAACTGAAGATGAGCCATGTCTTCCTCCGGAACCATGAAGTAATCTGAAGACAAGTGCACCACATTGACTTTCAAGTTGGTATGTTCCGGAGATGCTTCATCATCCACCAATTCCTCGTCTTTTGATGCTAGAGGAACTGCTGGGGCTTCATCAACCGAAGGAACCGAAACGGGCGGTGCTGATTCAGCTACTGGCTCTGCACTGGGCTCAACCGGTCTGACCGCTCTGACCAACCGGTCTGACCGGTCGGCTGCGGCGATTCGACTGGTCTCTCTCGCTGATCAACCGTCTTGATCTGCCAAGCCTTGCGCTGAGGGATCATGGGCCTGTACTTGTTGAAGTGCTCATCCCTCATCTTTTCTGCCTCCTGCTCCTTCTTTTCCTTATTGCGAAGATGCTGGAGCTTCCTTTTTTGTGTATGAGTTAAGCCTGAAGGCCAACACCTAGGCTGATGGTACTTGTCCGCTACACTCTTGCTGCTACCGGCGTGATGATCATTGGCCATGACCGGCTTTTGTGAAGGAACATCAACCGATTTCTCTATGTCCATCGGCTCTTTGCCCGTATCCTTTATGGGCACCTTGATCTCACCGATCTGAACAACAGCATCGGCTTTAAGCTTCTCCTGATCAGCAATAGGTTTCTGGTCCTCCTTTTCTCGTTGACGCGGTATTCGAATATCGGAACAGGAACTTGGCCAGGCCTCTGATGAGACCGGTCTGACCGGTGCTGCCTGCTGCACAGGACCAGATTGGCGTGGTCCCAATCGGTCATGCACGGGCACTCTGGAACTTCCCCCTGATAATGTGGAGGATAAGGCATCGCGAAACACTGCATCCAAATCCCCTCATGCTCCCACGTCGGATTTGTAGCATTTGACGCTGGCGGTACCCATGGCATGGTGGCATACATCTTCTGGGGAGGATACAACGTGATGGCGTCACCTTTGCGCCAACTGGACTCCCTTTTTGGGGACACTGGACGATCTTGACGCGGTGGTGATTGCGGTCTCTTTTTTAGCGGCCGATCTTTTTGAACAGCCTTTGTGTACTTGTTCAACAACTGGTTAAAGGTAGGCTTTTGATTAGCAGCTCTTCCCTACACCTTCACCTTGTTAGTCTTCCAAGTACACACTTCTAGACGCTTTGGCTTGAATGTCCAGGGACGGTCACCAGACCGGTCTGACCGGTCGGAGACACCGGTCTGACCGGTCGTGCCTGAGCAGCAGACCGATTTTCTGGTGGAGAGCTCCCTTGCCCCACGAGTCTTGGGTTTCTAATAATGATCTTCAGAGTATCCTTGCCATCATCAGTTTTCTCCTTGATAACCTCCCTGGCCAGAATCTTGTCACTTGTATTCATCGGCCTTGGATCCCCGATGACAACGTTCTTCCCTTTAGCCCCTTCGGCTTTGTTTCGGCCGAATGAGCACCTTCGGATTGTTCAATTCCAGCGTATGAACAGGGAAATGAGCCTTATCAATTTGCATCTCAGAAAGTACCAATCATCTCAGAAAGTACCAATCGTCCTTCATTAATGGCCGATTGTACCTATCGACGGAAAACATTACAATCATTAGTAGCATGAGACGTAGAGTTATGCCACTTACAACATGCATGTCATTTAAGCTCCTCGGGAGATGGAATAGCATGTGACAATTGGATGTTACCATTTTTAAGCAACTCATCAAAAATCCGATCGCACTTAGAAACATCAAATGTAAATTTCATCTCCTCTTGCCAATTCTTTTGAATCGGCTCGAGAGACGGAACTGAACCGGTTTGGCCTTTGATGGCCAAACAAACTCAGCAGCGTACACCTCTTTGCTCTCATCGTCCGAACTATCCGAATTGTGATCAAGAATATGAGTATTGGACCAATGAGGCTTAAAAGTGTCCTTGGCGTTTTTAAGTTTAAATTCTAAACCCATGAGTTTGACTTGCAAGAAATTCACAGTATGATATTCAAAGCCCTCAAGTTTTTCTTTCAAATAAGAACATAAACCATTAAACGCCAAATCCGCCAAATCTTTCTCATAAATTGTCAAACTAAAACATCGATTCTTAATTTCTTTAAATCTTTTAAAATAATCAGAAGCAGACTCATCACGCCCTTGCTTAATTGATGTTAAATCCAACAATTTCGCTTCGGTTTCCCCAGTAAAGAAGTGATCAAGAAACTTATGCTCCAATTGATCCCAATTGCGAATAGAATTAGGAGCAAGCGAGGAAAACCAAGAGAAAGTCGTTCCAGTCAAAGATGAAGAAAATAAACGCATATGCAAAGCATCATTGAAATCGGCTTCTCCCAACTGCAAGATATATTGACTAACATGTTCCCAAGTTGTATGAGAATCATCACCATTAAATTTAGTAAACTCGGGAATACGCCAACCAGCAGGAAAAGAAACAAAATCAAACTCAGCGGGATAAGGTTTTTGATATAAACGCGTAGTACCCATATACACCCCAAGCTTACTCTTAATCGCATTAGCCAGATCTTCTTTGAACTTAAGGAGATCGGCTTGATAGTGCTGGCTAGTATAAAACTCAGAAAATTAACAATGTGCATTAGGATTTCCATGTGTCATCATCTATGAGGAAGTTGGGATCGGTCCTTGGTTAGGTCCAGATCCTCGTGACCCACCTGCTATAGCAGTGGTGCGAGGTGGCGTATATAGCGACAATTCATTAGTTCGGCTAGGGGCAGCCGAACCTAGAATTGTCTCGAGAGGCGTCGGTGACGGCACTGAGTAACCGGTCTGTGGGACCGGTCCGGCAGGTGCTGTGTCACACGGTTGATGGTGGTGGGGTTTGCCCTGGGAACAAGTTCGGCAACATACCATACAGTGGTTCAGATGTGAACTCAGGGGTAGCCGACCTCGGATTTGATGAGTTAGGATCTGACATAGATTTTTTACCCTTAAGCGCATCAATATCACTACTCATCTTAATTAAAATGTCACCCGCAGTGGCTTGTGCAGCAACAATATTTTGATCCGTCATGGATGAAATTTTATCAAACATATCAGAGGGAGAGAGGCTTACATTGCGTATCTCTTCAATCTTATCCTTGTTAAGCTTGAGAGACGGCAGTACGAACTCCTCCACCCTCTTGACGAGGCCACCACGATCCTTCTTGAAGCCCTTTGGGAATTGAGTCTTGACGTGCTCCTCCACAAGAAGGTAAGCCTTGCGCTCCTCTTCGGTGAGCTCCTCCAGCGTAGTCGTGATGATGTTTTCCTTATCGATCTCTGAAGAGCCCATCTTCTTCGAGGATTAGATTAGATCGATTTTAAAACCAAATTAATCTGTCCCCAGCGGAGTTGCCAAAAAGTATGTTGACACCGAATCGCGCCAACACACTCGAATGCGCTATAACACGCGAGAGATTGTCAAAATGATCTGAAACAGCAGTGCCCTGGGCGGACCAGTCTGACCGGTTCCGCCGACCGGTCTGACCGGTCGGGTGCAGAGAACCGCGATGACCTAGAAATGCAAGCTCGGGAGGGACCCAGTCAGAGCTTGCGCAGCTAGGGTTGCCCTGAGGTCGGCGAGGCCACTCAGAATGCCTTCAAACGTCACCGGGATGCGAGATGAATAACAAATTAGGGTTTGGAAAAGCTAGGGTTTGAGAGAAACAAAAAGTAGATGTATTTTGTATTGATTTGATTGGGAATACCTCAATTGGCCTTAGCCTTTATATTTATAGGCCGGGGAAGTCGTACCCCTTCTCCATGTCGGATTACATAAAGATTCCAGAAATAAAACAACTCCTACTCAGACTAGAACTGGGCAGGCCGGTCTGACCGGTCGGCAACTGATCTGCAAGATTTGGCTGTCAACACTCTGCTCCTCAAGAACTGGCAGCTGGATCTTCCGGAATGGATTTTGAAGTTGATTCTTTCTCCCTGGCCTGCTGGGTTTTCTCAACGCTCCTCATCTCAGGGGCTTGGGCTGTTGGAGTTTGATCATGTGGACCCAAGCCCAGAGTTGAAACCATGCTGCAATTCGAGATTATTTCGAATTACTTGATGACATCATACTACACAGTGCGATGCCCTAAAGTATCAACATCGAGTACTCACTAAGTGGAACTCTGCATCTCAGGAAGTGACGCAGATCTAGGAGTACCCAAACGATTGGGTAAATCACATGCTGGTGCCTGTGGTATAGGTGAGGCGGTTGTTTTCTCACTTAACGGGTCAACTGGGACGGTCATTGTTGGAGCGTCGCCATCAGTATCATTCCCGGTGCTCTCTACTCATTGCCTTTGCTTTGGCGGGTCAGATGCGCTATTAAGAATATGAAGGGAGAGGATCAAGAACCAGTTACAATATAAACAATTTGGTTTTATTTCTTCGGATTAATAGCTAACCTGGATGGGGCATAAGCTTTCCGGTTGCGCACAGTTGTCATCTGCCTTTTGGATGTCCTGGGGCACCACCCCCACTAGAACTTGTGCCGCGGCTACTTGTGCCAACGACCTCCTCCTTGCCCTTCAGAACCAATGCAAGGGTGACACAATCATTAGCATCAGAGTCCAACGGTTCGCTTTATGGGATAGGATCTCGATTAGGCTGGTAATTCGGTTGAATTCGATGAGCACTCGGCATCAGATGCCCCGAGCACTGAATTTCTAGCATTGGTGGACTACTCTGAAAGGCATTCACATTAGGCTTGAAATAGAAGACAATTGATATTAGTCGCATCGTCAAAGGCTAGATAAATAACTACTCGAGGTATTTATTATTACCTGTGCGGGTGGGTTCATGACATGGAACCGTTTTGGCGTAGGCACTATATTTATCTCATCAAGTACTCGCTATACTCGCTTCATGGCTTCATGTTGATGAATTTTCTCCAAAGAAAAATGAGATGGGTCTGATACACCAATGTAATCGAATCCAAGATTACATCGATTCTGCAGAGGCTGGATATGGTGTCCAATCCTAGTCAATACTACCGAACCTCCGGTAACCCCACTTTGCTTAAGGTTCTCAATCCTTCCTAGCAACTCTTCCGCCTGTTCAGCATTTTCTCCACCAAAATGCCACTCGTTGTGGTATTGAGGACCAGGAACTCGATCAGGAAGGGCAGGAGCGTGGTTTTCAACATAAAACCAATAGGCCTTCCAGTCTACTATTTTGTTGTAAGTCTTATAAAGGATGTACTTCTCTCCCATCCCTGGACGCAACTACAACTCAGCACCTCCAACTTTGGCTATATTATTGATGCTGGATTGAGGGGTTAAATGGAATAGATGACGAAACAAATAAAAATGGGGCTCAATCAAAGGAAGGCATCACAAAGATGAACAAAGATCGAAATGTGAAGGATGGAATTGGGGTCAGGTAATATATGGAGTTGGATTCCCCAATAAAATAAAAGACCTTGCAAAAAATCGCAAACTGGAACTGCAAGGCCAGGCTCTACAAAAGATGTGAACAAAACAGTTTCTGTGGATTTTTCATGTGGTCTATTGTGACCCTCAGCAGACTGCCACTGAACAATCTCTCACAATTGATGAAGACGCTCATCAACAAGGGAGGCAATATTAGTTTCTAAGCACTTACTTTTTTCCAGTTGTTGCCCATGGTGGGTTTAGCAGCTTTGGTCTCTTTCTTCTTCCCCCTCCCAGTTGCTCTTTTTGGTGCCATTCGAAATGTCATGGGACGCATTTCGGGCATGCACTCGGGGGATGAAGGATTGATGTTCAAATAGGGAGATTCAATTGAGAAGTTTATAGTAAAGAGATCTAAATTGCTTAAGGAGGCGGCGCCGGTGATTCAAAGTGTGAAGGCGTAACGGGTGAAACCCTAATTTTTACCGTGGGTTAAATAAACCAATGAGTGGCAATCTCGTAAACACCTAGAAGATGAACAGGCCGGTGTCAGACCCGGGGCAGCGGGACTGCTTATAGGCATAGAATGTTCTAGAGTAAGGGATAGCTCATGGATGTACCTTACCTCTCTTGTAAACTACCCAAATAGGTGTAGAACTAGCTGAAGTACAAAGGAAACTACCCGATCGAGCTGTAGTAGGATTCCATCTATACTCGGCTAGGACTTTCCATGTAACCCCGTCCCCCCAGATATATAAGGGCGGGCAGGGACCCCTTCGAAACACATCAACACCTAAGGCAATACAAACCACCACACAGGACGTAGGGTATTACGCAACTCGCGGCCCGAACCTATCTAAATCCTTGTGTTCCTTGCAACATCGAGTTCCAGAGCTACCTACAAGCCCTACTGCTAAGGGTATCCCTGAGCAAGCTTGGCGGTAAACACCGACAGCTGGCGCGCCAGGTAGGGGACTCGGCGTGTTCTTCGGCGAGTTCGATGGCCACCTCCGCTTTCAGCACCACAGTGCCTCCTCAAGGCGCCACCTTCATCTTCGGCTCGTGGGTTTGCGTCGCCAATGGATCGGGCGGCTTCGATAGCCACCTAACCAACTCCCCCAGACTGAAGATCTCTATGTCGGAAGATTCCAACAAGCTCGCCGGATCTCGCGATCGCGGCGTTACTTTGCTTCCCGACCTCGCCAAGGAGATCAGGCAAAACTCAAAGACAACTCGAGTTCCACTCGGACTCAGATTGATCTCAAATCGAAATCTACTCGGATTGAAACTCTTCTTGCGCAACCCATCTTCGGTCTGCGCAATTCATCATCTGCCTACAAACAGATGATTAAATCCATCTATGAAAATAGCTTGGATCATCTACTCTGCGTCAAAAAGCACTTAGTCACCGCTAGATGGGAGGTACCCGTTTTCGATGTATACCCAAATCCAGTCGAATCATCTCAAGACAGTCTGGATTTCATCACCAATGCGCTGGCTAAGATGCAACTCAAATCTTGCCGAAGCCGCACCCTCACAGAACTACTCGACAACCTGCGGGAAGTTGCCAGCATTGATGACCTTCCGTTCCAACACGGCACTCCCCTCACAACCGAGAGAGAAACTGGGTCGGAGGAACTGTCCTAGCTGACTGCGAATCAGACCTAGAAAGCTTCTCTCCCGAACATTGGGTTCTGGTGATCATCCAACAACCCGGAGGTGCTCCCAGCCACCACGACCCAAACAAAGCCTTGGATCAGATTTCAGCAGACAACCTGACCCAAGATGCTCCGCCAGACAAAGATGAAGCCACTCGCACGGCCCGCAGGGCAAGGAATCAACGTAAAGAGGAGCGCAGGGTTCATGCTGCTGAACGTGCTCATATTCCACTGCGCAACCTCAACTACGAATTCAACAATGTTGCGAACCCTATCTTCAGAACACCAATCGCAACGATGACAGAAGCAACCCTGCGACTCATGACGATGCCTCAAAATCCAGAGATAGAACGAGTCATAAATCTCGCCAAGAATCCTGTTGAACAAATCGAGAGACTGTCATCACACCACGATATGCGATCAAGGGCTACTGCAACAGTCATACCTCAGGCAAGCCGTACCCCTGGAGGCCACCAGCGTCAATAGCAACCGGAGCAGCAAAACCAAAGAAATCAAGAGGATCAAGAAGTTGCGAGCAACCATCGCCCCAGGGGTGGCCAATCACCAGTAAACCAAGCCCCTGGGCCTCAACCAAACCGCAACAACAATAACCATGGGCACAACAGGGAAGAGGTAGCCGATTCCATCATGGATGCATGGGATATCATCAACGCAAGACGCAGAGCACAGCTCGCGGACAACTCCGATCTCTTCCAAGCACTGAGCAGAGCCTTCGACAACATTGAGATCCCGAAGGATTTCAAGCCTACGAACATCCAAAAGTACGAAGGTAAGCAAGACCCTGCTCAATGGTTACGTTTATACTCGACCGCTGTTAGTGTTGCAGGAGGAGACACCAACACTAAGGTCCTCTACCTCCCGATGGCCCTGGAGCCCGCACCCCTCACGTGGCTCGAAAGCTTGGCGCGTGAGTCAATCCACTTGTGGGAGGACCTCAAAAAGGCGTTCGTTGACAACTTCCAAGGGTCGCTATACCGAGTAGCTACTCGCCACGCCCGGTCCATGATCAAGCAGGAGCAAGGCGAATCTCGATCAAATCCTACGTCAAGCGCTTCTTCGACACAAGAGGTACCATCCCCAACGTCGCTGACGATGACGTCATCGACTACTTCCAGAGCGGCATCACCGTACAGTCACTATACCGTGATTTCGGGCGTACTCGCCCCAAAACGGTAGTGGAGCTGTGAGATATGATGCAGCGCTGGGCGGATGAAGAAGAGCAAGAACGCAGTCGCTTCTCCCGCCGCAACAATGACAACAACGGGAAGCACCACAACGACCGGGGAGGGCCCAACAACTAGCGGGATCCTATGCGCAAGCGTAAGCCCGATGATATAGTCGGCACTGTGGATTGCACCCCGTGTGGTAAGAAGGGCGACAAGCTGCAGGACCAGTTCGACAAGATTCTCCACAACAAGAGATGCCCAATCCACCCCAAGAGCAACCACTCGATGTAGGAATGCACGATCCTGCGCAAGTCCTTCCAATCGGCACCAGTAGTCGCCCCTAAGAAGGAACAAGACAAAGATGACAAAGACGACAAGAAAGACCATGACGGTTTCCAATAGCAACAAAATGTCCTCAGCGTCATATTTGGAGGAGATCCTAGCTTCTCCAAGTGAGCTTAGAAACTCCTACTCAGAGACATCCTCTCAGTCGAGCTAGCTATTCAGAAGCCACTCAAATACAGCGAGGTCCCCATTACCTTCTCTAGGGAGGATCAATGGACCAGCTTCTCTGAACCTGGAAAGTTCCCACTAGTACTCGATCCAGTCGTCCAGGGCTCCAAGCTTACTCGAGGACTCATTGACGGCGGAAGTGGGCTCAACCTGATCTTTGCAAGCACTTTCGCAAAGATGGGCCTCAACTACATGAGTCTGCTTACTCCAAGCAAGGCTCCGTTCTACGGCATAGTCCCTGGGAATTCCTCTACACCAATTGGCTCGGTCACTCTCCCAGTCACATTTGGTACAGAACAGAACTTCAGGACAGAGTACATCAAATTCGAAGTAGCCGACTTCGAATCTTCCTACCATGCTATCTTGGGAAGACCTGCACTAGCCAAATTCATGGTGGTACCGCACTATGTCTACTTGCCCCTAAAGATGCCATGCAACACAAGAGTCTTTTCACTATGTGGAGACCTCCTTAAGTCTTTCGAGTACGACAAGGAAGCAATAGATCATGCTGCCACAATCCGGGTCCCTAGCTCTGTCAGTGAAATACTTGCTGCTGCTAAGGAACTCTCACTCAAGGGCCTCAACTACATGAGTCTACTTTCTCTAGGGAGGATTCAATCATGTGCTGGTAGCAGTCGACAAGTTCACCAAGTGGAACGAGTACAAGCCCATTGTCAAGATCTCATCTGATAGAGCAATGGATTTCATCTCTGACATTATCCACCGATTCGGCTTTCCTCACACCATCATTACAGATCTTGGCTCTAACTTCACGTCATAATCTTTCTGGGATTTCTGTGATAACTCCTGCATTGAGGTTAAATATGCTTCAGTGGCTCATCCTCGGGCAAACGGTCAAGTTGAGCGCATCAATGGTTTAGTACTCGACGCCTTGAAGAAAAGACTCTGACGCCAACACCAAGAAAGGTGGCAAGTGGATTCAAGAGCTACCTCATGTAGTCTAGGGGCTACAAACACAGCCTAGCAAAGCAACTGGGCAATCTCCTTTCTTCCTCACTTATGGGTCAGAGGCCATACTACCCGCGGATATCATGTGGAAATCTCCAAGAGTAGAAGCCTATCAAGAAGGAAAAGCAGATGAAGCTCAACAACTTGAGTTGGATTCAGCCGAAGAAGTCAGAGTCAATGCTTTAACTCAATCGGTTAGATATCTTCAAGGAGTTAGACGCTATCATGATCGCAATGTCTAGCAAAGATCTTTCAATGTCGAAGATCTAGTATTACGAACGATCCAAGATGAGACGGGACTGCACAAGTTAAATTCCAGATGGGAAGGTCCTTTCATCGTAACCAAAGTTACAAGACCAGGACCATACAGAATCACTGATGCAGATGGCAATGAGGTACCAAATTCCTGGAATATCGTGCACTTGCGCAAATTCTATCCTTGATCCAAGTAATATGGTGATGTCAGTTGATTTCTTTAATAAAACAAGGGACTTTACCAACATATCGACTACTTTGAAGGTTATTTCTATAACTGACAGTATCACTAGTTCAGGATAGCTTACACAGTTTTCCATTAGGATAACTACACAAGCCGCATCCTTGTCCCTTAATATAAGGACGCAACCTACTCGCCTAGCTCGAGAAGTGTTGACGGTCCTTAAGTGTCATTTTCGACCGTCAACTCTTGCAGCTTTTTACCGGAAATAATCACCAAACTTAGATATAGGGCGTATTACTGATCATTTCCACGAGTTTTGGTGAATTGTCATCTGCAGGCACCCACATCTGTAAAAGAGGGAAAACACAAGTGAACACGAGGAAAAATGCACAAAAGATCTACACTGAAATGTGTCACTTACAAGGAGGGCCCACATGTCAGAGCAAACGGGGGAACCAAGGCAAATGCACCATGGGATCTTGACATGGGCCTACAGATCAGACTCCCCGAGGAAGATAAGGACGAGAGGCGACCAGGTGGGGCCGGCCGACCCCCTGGGTCGGCCGAACCTGGCCGGCCTCCCGTCCAGGGGCACTTCGACGTGGCGTGCCCCCTACTCCTCCTGATCACCTTCCATATATGCTTTTGGCGGGAACCGACCCTGAAGACTATAAAAGGGGCTCCCTCCACCTCTCACAACACACACCATTTCATATGTGAAGGAGAAGAGTAGAGAGGCTCCACCTCTTGTATCATTAGCCTAGGGAGTGTGTGAGGAAGGAGTTTGGAGAAGAGCCGGACTTGTCGGCGTCTCTTCGGCTTTGTACCTCTACGAATACGGTACATTTGGAGTACATATCCAATTTCTTCTATTCCGTGAGTTCTAGTAGAGTTATTCTTTTATTCTCATTCGTTCGCGGGTTCATTGTCCATTCTCGTAGTGGATACTCTAGAAGAGGGCCCCTGATAAAGATGGGATAACCCTGCGCGACTCTAGAGTAGTAGTCGAAGGCATAGGCATGGTGTCTGGGTCTTAGATTACCTTTATTTGTCTCGTACTCAGCTGGTATTGTGGGGTAGACGGCAGGTGGTGACAGCCCTGTCCATCCACTATGGAGACAGTCTGCGTGGTTAGTGCCACTCCCCCCCCCCCTCTTGGGTACGACATAGAGCGATACCGGATATTCCTTGGTAGACCATGGTCAAACCGGTGCCTGAAGTGAGCGAGTGGAAACATTAGTGTATCTTCACTTGAACCTATCCTTAGATCAGAATCACACTACCCTAAGGTCTCTTTATCTCTTATCTTCTTCAGGGTAATCTAGTTAGAAGATAGCTACACACCCGTTCCTCGTGGAAAATACGATACCCTGAATACTCCCGGGTGAAGTGCTACAACGGTATTTCCGTGTGCTTGCGGATTCCTCTGTGAGAGTTAAGAAATACCAATGAGAATTTCTGGCGCCGTTGCCGGGGAGCGGTTGCCGTAGTTGTCTTCGAACCTAGTTGCTTGTGTATCCTTTCTTTTATCCTTTCTTTTCTTTTTATCCTTATTCCATGGACACTCTTTCTATCCACCAACTCTCTGCTCCCTCGGGCGAGTTCTTAGAGCCTCCACAGTCATCCAAGCCAATCACAGCTTCAGGCTTTGAACTCCGCCCTGGCTTCATAGCCATGGTCCAGGAACAACCCTTCTCAGGATACGAACTACAAAATCCCTACCAGCACCTACGAGAGTTCGAGCAAATGTGCTCTTGCTTGTCCATTGCAAGCATGGCACAAGAAACACTTCGATGGAAGTTATTTCCTTTCTCTCTTGCTGAGAAAGTGAAACAATGGTACACCCATAACGTAGGAAAGGTAAACGGAGAGTGGGAGGAATTGCGGAACAGGTTCTGTCTCGCATTCTTCCCTATTTCCCGCATAGCTTCCCTGCGTAAAGAAATCCTCGACATTCATCAGGATGAGAAGGAGACCCTTGGGACAACCTGGGCTAGATTCTCACAACTCATACATGCCGGCCTAGACTTGTCCATTCCCGACCATGTGCTACTTCAGCACTTCTGGTTGGGGCTGAACAATGCACAGCCCAACAGCTTGATATCACCGCTAGGGGATCTTTCGCCTATAAAATGAATTCCGAAGGGGTGGCACTCCTGGATCGTATCCTGGAGAACACCTCCTTCACAGAACCTCTCCCAATAGTACAACCTTCAAGCCAAGAGGAAGTTTCGATAGCCGAGCCCATTTATTCCCTAGTAACCCATGATGAATCACTGGCCGAACCTTCCCCTGAACCAGAGGACTGGGAGGAGGAAGAAATTCCGCCTCCAGAATTCCCGTTCAATGTTGAGGAGGATATATTCTATGACTTTGGCAATACCACATTATATCCCCTCCAGAAAAGGCCTCCAGTCCCTTTAGACCCACCGGGCGGTCTCGATAAGGCTTCCCTTAGAGAGACCATAAAAAGGGTGACCGCTATCATGAGCAACGAATGGGTACAGGAAGGGGAAACATCTTTCGAAATAATCCTATTTCATGCCCCCTCCTTAACCATTCCATGTTCCATAGAAGGGACTGCAGTCACGGCTCTTTACAATCCCACGGTTGGAGTAAACATTATTTCTGCTTTGTTCGCTTCTGATCGCTTATGCGAAAGACGTGTTACTCCAACTACAAAATCCCTTAGAACTGGGCCACGTTCCACATTAAGAGGGATCGGGATTATGCACGAAGTGCCAGTTTGGCACAGGGAAACAGAGATTACTCTAGACTTCCATGTCTTCGAAGTCCAGGACTTCGACATTTTGCTAGGGCATCCCGTGCAAAAGCTCTTCCTAGATGTTCTTAATCTAGGAGAACTTCAGGTGTCTCTTGGGGGAAAACCATTCACTTTGCCTATCGGTCAAGCCAAAAACTCCTTGGCCGAATCTGTTCCCCAAGAAGGACCCATTGAGGAAGTGTTGGCTGTCATGCCAGACGACGACTCTAAACCCTCTTTAGAAAAAGATGCTGAACTCTTCATCCAAGAAGAGGACGAATTAGAGGAACAACTCGAACTGCCTATTCACGAGAAGTCGACACGACCTCCAATAGAACTAAAAGTCCTTCCCGACAGCCTTCGCTATGCTTTCCTCAATGGTGACACACAAACTCCTGTCATCGTTAGTAGTCACCTTTCCGACGAGGAGACGGCTAAACTCCTAGCTGTATTAGAAAAGCATAGACCCATCTTTAGCTACTCACTCGAGGACCTAAAAGGGATCAGCCCTACCCCTTGCACTCATTGTATCCCTACCGACTCTACCTGCACACCTTCTACGGAGCCTCAGTGTAGGCTAAACAATACAATGAGAGATGTCGTTAAGAAAGAGGTCCTTAAACTCTTGCACGCCGGGATCATTTACCTTGTGCCACATAGCGAGTGGGTGAGCCCGGTACAAGTTGTACCGAAGAAGGGAGGTATGACGATCGTTCAGAACAGTAAGAATGAACTCATACTTTAACGACCTATCACGAGGTGGATGATGTGTATAGACTATCGGAAACTCAACTCGGCCATGAAGAAAGACCACTTCCCGCTGCCCTTCATTGACGAAATGTTAGAGCGGTTGGCCAAGCATTCTTTCTTCTGTTTCCTTGATGGGTATTCCGGTTATCACCAAATTCCCATCCACCCTGATGATCAAAGCAAGACCACGTTTACTTGCCCATACGGAACCTATGCTTATCGCAGGATGTCTTTCGGGCTTTGTAACGCTCCCGCATCGTTTCAGCGGTGCATGATATCTATCTTTTCAGACATGATCGAGGAAATCATGGAAGCTTTCATGGACGACTTCTCCGTCTATGGGAAAACTTTTGATCATTGTCTCAAAAAATTAGACAGGGTCTTGCAATGATGCCAAGAAAAGGACCTGGTGCTGAATTGGGAAAAGTGTCATTTCATGGTCCGCGAAGGCATCGTCCTTGGACACCTTGTGTCCGAGATGGGGATTGAGGTGGACAAGGCCGAAATCGACGTTATAGAACGTCTTCCACCTCCAGTTAACATCAAGGGGATCCGTAGCTTCTTAGGTCACGCGGGGTTCTATCGCCGTTTCATTAAAGACTTCTCTCAGATCGCTAGACCTCTTACAAACCTCTTAGCTAAGGATGCGCCCTTTGAATTCACGGATGAGTGCCTTCGCGCCTTTGAAATCCTAAAAAAGGCACTCATCTCGGCTCCAATCATCCAACCCTCAGATTGGAGCCTCCCGTTTGAAATAATGTGTGATGCTAGCGACTATGTTGTTGGTGCGGTCTTAGGCCAAACCAAAGATAAGAAGCATCATGCTATTGCTTATGCTAGCAAAACTCTGAAAGGAGCACAGTTAAATTATGCTACTACTGAAAAAGAGCTCCTCGCAGTTGTTTTTGCTATTGATAAGTTTAGATCTTACTTGGTTGGAGCAAAGGTTATTGTTTATACTGACCATGCAGCTTTGAAATATTTGCTCACCAAGAAAGATGCTAAGCCCCGTTTGATTTGGTGGATTCTCTTACTCCAAGAATTTGACCTTGAAATAAAAGATAAAAAGGGAGTAGAGAATACTGTAGACGATCATTTGTCGCGTATGCAAGCTACTAACCTGCAGGAACCACCAATCAATGACTTCCTACACGACGACATGCTGCTCAAGGTGACAGACTCCAACCCATGGTACGCAAACATTGTGAATTTCATGGTTGCAGGTTATGTACCACCTAGGGAAAACAAGAAAAAGCTGATCTTCGAGAGCAGACGTCACCTTTGGGATCCACCATACCTGTACAGAGTGTGTACGGATGGATTATTGAGGAGATGTGTCCCTACAGCAGAAGGGGTGCAGATTATAGAAAAATGCCATACTGCAGCATATGGAGGCCACTTTGGAGCTTTCAGAACACAAGCAAAAATCTGGCAAAGTGGTTTCTTCTGGCCCACAATGTATGAAGACACCAGAGAATTTATTCGAAGGTGCCGAAGATGCCAGCTGCAATGAGGCATCACTGCTCGCAATGCAATGCCCCTCACATACAACCTCCAATTTGAACTATTCGATGTCTGGGATATTGATTTCATGGGGCCATTCCTAAAGTCCCATGATTGTGAGTACATCCTGGTTGCTGTGGACTACGTTTCCATGTGGGTGGAAGCGTTACCTTGCCGAGCTGTAGACGCCAAGCATGTGAGGAAGATGTTTCATGAAATCATCTTCCCTCGCTTCGGAACACAAAGGATGGTTATAAGTGATGGGGGGTCCCATTTCATTGACAAGACCTTCTGTCGCTTCCTAAAAGAACTTGGCGCAAGACACAACATCGCTACACCCTATCACCCTCAGACCAGTGGACAGGCAGAAACTTCTAACAAACAAATCAAGAATATTCTGTAGAAGACGGCTAATGAGATGGGTAAAGGATGGAAGAATATGCTGCCTAATGCACTTTGGGCATACAAAACAGCATTCAAGACCCCCATTGGCATGTCGCCGTATCAACTGGTCTACGGGAAGACGTGTCATCTCCCAGTTGAGCTTGAGCACAAGGGCCCACTGGGCCATTAAGAAATGGAACATGGACTACAAACTTGCTGGGAGAAATAGACAAATGCAGCTGGCAGAGTTAGAGGAATGGAGAGAGAAAGCATATCACAGTGCCAAGATTTACAAGGACCGTACCAAAAGATGGCACGACAAGAGGATCAAGCCCAAGGAGTTCAAGAAAGGTGATAAGGTACTAATGTTTAATTCTAGGGTAAAACTCTTCGGAGAAGGGAAACTTCGTAGCAAATGGAAAGCATACACCGTCATCAACACATCTTCTCATGGGGCAATCACACTCCAGGATGATGACGGTGAGTACTTCAAGGTAAATGGCCATCGGCTTAAACTTTTTTCATGAACCTTTTCGACCCGGTGAAGTTTTCGATGAAATTAAGTTAGTAGACTTCGATTCTGCGCATCTTCTTCTTAAGGATGAAGCCCATGCACCCCCTAATCACCTAGCCCACGACCTTAGAATCCCGCATGAGAAACCCGAGGCCCAACAGAGCCCAGAGGGGGGGGCGAACCTAGGGGTCGGCCGGCCCCACCTCATGGCCGTTGGTGCTGGATCTTTGAATTTGAACTATCCAACGTCCCTTTTCATGTTTTCTTGTGTCGAGACACCGAACTTCGGAAGGTTTGGCACCATTTTGATCCTCTCTTCCCTTTAAATTCATCTCCTCCCCTCTCCTTCTCCTCATTCACCCAAGATCCAAGCACTCCACCT
This sequence comes from Panicum virgatum, assembly GCF_016808335.1. Lineage (NCBI taxonomy): Eukaryota > Viridiplantae > Streptophyta > Magnoliopsida > Poales > Poaceae > Panicum > Panicum virgatum. The sequence goes on from NC_053139.1 coordinate 25,291,944, forward strand.
TTCCTCAGCCTTTTTCCACCTGCAAAACACCATCTCCATGGCCGGAAAGACGATCGTTCCGTTTGTTGGGTCCGAGTCCACGTACGGAATCAACGGCGAGCCGTCTACCGCCAACCAAGCTTTAGCGAGCCCTGCAGTGGAAGAAGAGGCAATGCATATTGCCACGACACCACTGGCGATCCTACCACCACCTGGGAGGAAGACGGCGCCGAGGAGGGGGCAGCCGACCCCCTGGTTCAGCTGAACCAGGGAGGAGGCCCCTCGGCCTCCTCTTCGGCACGGCGTATCATCAAGAAGGCCTCTGCCCAGAGGGGCAGGGGAAGGCGCCCAGAGACTACGCCGAGGCCGATGATGGGCGAACTTCGCCCTAAGGATGTCGTCGTTCACCTCTTCGCCGATCTGATGCCTCCGATGCCCTTGGAAGAGGGAATGCAGCATGCTTACACTGTGAGGAACAAAAGCGGCGACATAGTTAGCCACCATTACACCACTTCTCTCACACCCGTTAGCGATAACTCTCCAAAACGCTTTAGGTTCGTAGGAGTCCGGACTCCCGGAGGGGGGTACTGTAAGGGCCTCTTTCCCGCGCTCTCCCCCAAGGAAAAGGGAGAGGCCGAATCTATTGCATCCACCCCTAAAAGGGTGAAGAGGCACCTAACTCCTCCTCCCATCACACGTTCTGGGGGGCAGTACGAGAGTGAGGATGAGAAGGTCCTAAAGGGGCCCAAGGTCATCCAGCTTCTGAAGACTATAGTCACATTAAAGAAAGAGAATCAGAAGCAGGGCGACCAGCTAGCGGAGTTGTCATTAGAGTTGAAATCGGTCAAGGATGACCTTGATACCCTCCGCCATGGCCTCAGCTCCAGGATGTCACACCTGGAGAAGGGTAAGGACATCGCTTAGGTGTACGCCTCCACCAAGCGACAGGGCGCATTTACTTTTCATGTTTAGTTCTTGAGTTTACCTTTGCATCATGTAATAAGCACCCTTTTCATTTCAATATAATAAGGTTTGAGCTCCCCGGATTCCAATCCGGCAGAGTTCCCTTTTTATTTGTGCTATATTTTGTTTTGAGATTTTGTACAGGCACAGAAACAAGTGTGGGGGGGATGCACATCACAAAAATGCGACACAAAACTGACACGACCGGCCCCTGGTGAAGCCCACTCGACTCCATCCAACTCCAGATCATTGGTTTGTGTCTCCAAATCCTTAAACCTCCCTGTATTCGTTCAAATTCAATAAATTTCTTCGCAGAAAAAAAAATTAAAAACTCCTTGTGCTTCCAAAGAATAAAACTGTGCATGCATTTTATTCTTAGCTTTCTTTTTTTACCTTGTGAATAAACTCCTATAGGGACCCCATGCTTTCTAAGTAATTGATCAATGAGATATGACTTGGATTGTTGGCATCATGCTCTTCCTTGCAAAAGCACTTGTTTTCTTTTTCAAAAATTAAAATAAGTATAGCTTGACTCCTCAAATTATCATGAATTCCTACCAAAGCCAAAGACAAGTTTTCATGCCCAACATTCAAATGTTATTTACTCTTGCTTTGAGCCGTGTCAAACTCTTCGACCCCTGTTAGAAACTTGTCATGCTCTCTTGATCAATATCACGTACACATACTATACTTCCACACTGGGAGATAGTCGCCACATCCATCCACAAAAATAAGAACTCTATGACCTTGCTCTCCAAAACGACTTGGGCTATGCAAAAAGAAAATAAAAGATGTCTACCCAAAGAAGGTAGGCCACATGCTCATGGAGTATGTCAAAAAAAAAGAAAAAAGAAAAGATGCATACCCAAAGAAGGTATGCCACATGCTTGCAAAGGCATGTCAAAAAAAATGTGTTGATAGCTCACAGTTGAAAATAACAAAGGGAGAAAGAGTCAGGCAAAAGGAGTACATCTTGATCAGGTTGTATGACTCGTTTCTGCTCGGATCTTGTTTTTGACTCAGCAATACAAGCAAGGCAAACATGCCTCTCCACTCCTACCCTGAGCCCCACATAAGCCTGAGTAGATGGTAGGAGAAGGACGGCAGCATCTCTGCCTTGGTGAGGATATAAAACAAAAAGAGTGATCCGGAGAGTAATTTGAGGAGCAAGGCTATCTTTTTGTTTTCAAAATAAATTCTCCAAGTGCTAAGCAGGAAGAGCCAGGAGCCTGAATTCTGAGTCGTTCCTTTGTTCAATCACCCAAGACTGCATGGTAGCCAGACAAAAATTCACAAGGGTGAGAAGAAGCTTGGAATAACTTGTATGTAGGTTGCATTCAAGGAGTAGCATCCACCCTAGTCCTTCAAACTTTACTCGAGGATGAGCAAAGGACTAAGTGTGGGGGTGTTGTTGACAGTCCTTAGTGTCGTTTTCGACTATCAACTCTTGCAGCTTTTTACCGGAAATAATCACCAAACTTAGATATAGGGCGTATTACTAATAATTTCCACGAGTTTTGGTGAATTGTCATCTGCAGGCACCCATATCTGTAAAAGAGGGAAAACACAAGTGAACACGAGGAAAAATGCACAAAAGATCCACACTGAAATGTGTCACTTACAAGGAGGGCCCACATGTCAGAGCAAACGGGGGAACCAAGGCAAATGCACCACGGGATCTTGACATGGGCCCACAAATCAGACTCCCCGAGGAAGATAAGGACGAGAGGCGACCAGGTGGGGCCAGCCGACCCCCTGGGTCAGCCGAACCTGGCCGGCCTCCCATCCAGGTGCACTTCGACGTGGCGTGCCCCCTACTCCTCCTGATCACCTTCCATATATGCTTTTGGCGGGAACTGACCCTGAAGACTATAAAAGGGGGCTCCCTCCACCTCTCACAACACACACCATTTCATATGTGAAGGAGAAGAGTAGAGAGGCTCCACCTCTTGTATCATTAGCCTAGGGAGTGTGTGAGGAAGGAGTTCGGAGAAGAACCGGACTTGTCGGCGTCTCTTCGGCTTTGTACCTCTACGGATACGGTACATTTGGAGTACATATCCGGGTTCTTCTATTCTGTGAGTGAGTAGAGTTATTCTTTTGTTCTCATTCGTTCGCAGGTTCATCGTCCGTTCTCGTAGCGCATACTCTAGAAGAGGGCCCCTGATAAAGACGGGATAACCCTGCGCGACTCTAGAGTAGTAGTCGAAGGCATAGGCATGGTGTCTGGGCCTTAGATTACCTTTGTTTGTCTCGTACTTAGCTGGTATTGTGGGGTAGACGGCAGGTGGTGACAGCCCTGTCTGTTCGCTACGGAGACAGTCTGCGTGGTTAGTGCACTCCCCTCCTCGCCTGGGTACGACATAGAGCGATACCACGACATAGAGCGATACCGAATATTCCTTGGTAGACCAGGGTCAAACTGGTGCCTGAAGTGAGCGAGTGGAAACATTAGTGTATCTTCGCTTGAACCTATCCTTAGATCAGAATCACACTACCCTAAGGTCTCTTTATCTCTTATCTTCTTCAGGGTAATCTAGTTAGAAGATAGCTACACACCTGTTCCTTGTGGAAAATATAATACCCTGAATACTCCCGGGTGAAGTGCTACAATGGTATTTTCGTGCGCTTGCGGATTCCTCTGTGAGAGTTAAGAAATACCAACAAGAAGGTGTATGGATACCTTTACTAGTTGTCCATCTTGGGTAACTCGACGGAGTTCATCCTAACAGGTCAACTATAAGGAACTCCAGCCTTGTTGTAAAGGCAAAACTACTCGCTCGTGTTACACCCTAGGTGTCTGCACAGTAGAACTGTATTTATTTTATGCATCATGTGCTTAATTTCTTGAACAAGGGTCTTATTTTAAAAATATAAGGTTAATTGTGTAAATATGAATTAATACAAGGTCTTTCCTATAAATTAATTTGAATAGGATGTGCAAATGTTGCTTTTGTGGAGGGTTTATTTGCAAAATTCAGTGTAATCATTACTTGCCAGAAAGTTTTACTTTTTAGTCTAAAATTAAGGTGAATTTGCTTTAGAAAAGACAAAAGTCCATTAAATTCAAATTCCCTTCTATGTTTTCAAAATAACTCTCCAACCTTTGGTCAAATCAATTTTTGCACAACATCAAAGTTGTAGATCTTGAAAAGTTGAACAACTTTCATGTTGGGCACTTTTTCATTTGAGCCCTAGTTCAGAAGTTATTTTAGTTTTATAGTGGGACCCTTGAACTTTTCAGAATTTGCAAACCAGTCCAGCCTCCTTCTTCCTCCTCTCTCCCTCTCTGCTTCTCTGCGCGCCGGCGCTGAGCGGCGCTGCCTGCCACCGAGGGCCGCAGGCCACCTCCTGCTTCGACCACCGCCCCACGCGGCACCCCAGCGACCTCCTGGACCCACTCCCCCTCGCGCTGGACCCTTCCTCCCCTTGCCACGCCATCCCGACCGAGTTCCGCGGCCGCCACCTCGCCGTCGCCGTGGCCAGCTCACTGCAGTGCCCCGAACCCCCATCTCTCACGCGCCTTAGCATCCAGAGCACCCCCGCATCCTATTCCGCTCACTCTTTTCAACAGCTCCCATCCCCAAACCTCCAGAACACCGCCGCTGCCCACCCGAGCTTCGACGAGCTCGACCGCACCGTCGACCAGCCACTCTAGCCCTCCTCCGCCCATGAAGACCCTACCTCTAGCTCCGCCTCATCCTCGCGCAGCTCGCAGACCTCTCCTCCTTGCTTAGTACCCACCGGAGCACCCTCACTGCCGTTCCCCGTGCTCCGACCGCTGCTGGTCGCCGTCGACGAGCCTCTTCTGGCCACCTCCTCCTCGACCCAAACCCACCAGAAGGTAGCGCTTGGCGCCCTGAAGCTCCCACGCCTCTTCACCCTCGCCGCCGGCGACCAGAGCCGCCGGAATCGGCCGGTCAACACCTCCCCCTCGCTCTGACTCCGGCCAGGGACCTTTTTGCTAGGATTTGAAATCTTCTAGGGGCCTGGATGCAAGTCTTCAGTTCTTTTCCTTTTGTTTTTAGGCTGAACTTTGAAAATGCCTAGAAATTCATAAAAAATCAGAAAAATGCAAATCCAAATGTTTTGGAATCCTTGTTACAAGAACTACAAGTTTTGTTAGATGCACATCTTCAGTTTTTGTCTGTAATTTAATCCAAGAAAAAGAATTGAATAATTAGGCTTTATTTGTTCTATGAGTTCTACTCAGTAACTGTATGTGGTTTATGGCTAGCTTGTATCTTGCAGTGTTACTCGTGCCTGGTAAAAATTTGAAACCTTTTTGACATCATTAACTAGGTCAAAGTTTCAAGATTCCTAAATCTACTAGTTCTGCTAATGTATTTGTGTTGATAAAAATATTAAAGTCCTGAGTGTGAAACTTTTTCCACGCATGCATTTTACTAAAACCTTGCTGTTGCCCAAGTTTGGAAAATTTTAGAGCTGTCTAACTATATCTTTGATTTAATGCTTGTTAAGTAGGCTTTAATTGTTATAAATAGTTTCCTTGTTTAGAAAAATCTAAGAAAATTTGAGGAACTCTACTTTGGTCATATGTTCATGTCTGTAAAATTTAGGATCTAGAAATGTTATAGAACTTTCTATGCTAATTAGTTTTACCATATGTGGTGTATTTTACTCGAATTTATTACTCCTGTTTTATGTCTAGATAAATTCTGAATAATTTATGGAACGTTCATAAGCATATGAAGCATGTTCTAAAAAATTTTGAGCTTCATAAGTGTTGTCGTTTGTTCTATAGAATTTAATCTTGTTCTAGGTGCTGTCTGAATAAATGATTATTTGGCTACATAAAATGGTATGAAACTTATAGGGTAGATTGCTCTTTGTACTTCCTGTTTGAGGTAATTTTGTTGAATTTAAATGCTATTTGTGGGTTGAGGTACTCATTTCTTAGCAAATCATGATTTACATGCTTTATAAACTAACTAACACTTACTTTGTAAGTATAATCAAATTGTTTTATGAGGTTGATCATGTTGTTTTGTGTAGTAATAGTTATTAGATAACTACTATATAAATGCTTGCCCAGATGATAAGTATGTTTGCTTAGTGTTAGACTACAACTTTATCGTGAAATATGTATGTGGTAATGTCATCTCTTGCATCACATATAGATACGACTGTTCTAGCAGACGGGACGTACGAGCTGATCCCGGAGTCCGAAGGAGTTGGTCAAGAAGCCCAAGTGAACGCCGCCATACTGACTGAAGACCCGGACCAAAGTCCGGAAGAGTCCAAGGCTGAGTTAGCTAGCGACTACCGCGAAGGCAAGCCCCGGACATAACCCAGTATTTCAAATTATGCAACTTATCGTTACTATTTACTTGTGCATTTATAGTTCTTACGATTTGAATTGAAACCCTAGATGCATGATCCTAGGAACCTATGTATTGAACACTAGATTTGAGTTTGAGTAACTGCTATGCTTATAGGACAGGTAAAAGTCGAGTGATTGCCTGTCACTCGCGAGCTCTATAGGAGTTGCTTGTTTACTTTCTGCAATAACTATAAGGACGACGGACAGGGTCGTGTTTGATATCATGACCTTGGGTGAGACCCCGTCTGTGTTGATGAATTCTGCTAAGGTCGCGGTGTGTGGTAGCGGTGGTTAAGTGTTTGAAAGTACTAGCCACATGCCGTAAATATGGTACGCGGTAAGCCTAGTAGCTGATCAGACAGGTGAATGGATATACCTTTCACTCTCTCTTAGAGATAGGTTTTTATTTATATTTATGTTGCGCAAAACCACGGGTGCAGGGAGGAAGTTGGTGCCCTGTAGTCGGGGAGAGTGACCCTATCCACAAGCCAGAATGAAAGGTTAACGGTTGTTTGGGAACGACCCGACGGTGTTCCAAACGTGTGTGTTAGGTTTACCTTGCAAGGTTGGAAATCCGATTCGAATCGTCCGTCTCTCGTGGATATTGAGACTGCTTGATCCCTTTGCCACACAGAGTAATAAGAGTAACATTATTTGATCAATCTTGATGTTTGACTAAAGTTCTACCATGGTTGAGTAGAGTTAGTTGCTTACATAGAATGGATAATCAACTAGAATATTGAAAGCTAAAATGTGAAATTAAGGACCTACTCTTTATTGCTTTTCAGCAAAAGAAAAACCAGAGCCTACAAAACCCTGCATAGTCTAGCTAGGTGGACTAAGTATATCCATTGATGGTTAAGTCTTGCTGAGTATTAGAATACTCAGCCTTGCTGTTGAAACCTTTTTCAGGTATGAGTTTTGAGGACCAGATCGCTAGTCTGACTTGGCCCTGCTCTTTGCCTCCTGGCTGGTCCATAGAGTGGGATCCGTCTTCGACCGGCAATGACCCCGACGAGTGATACCTTGCTTGGGCTAGCTTGGTGTCCTTTTGCGACGTGTTGTAGCCGTCGTGTTTTCTTTCCGCTGCTTTAAACTCTGAACTTTAAACTTATGTCATTGTATAATGTTTTACTAAGTTTGGATCTGTAATAATGTTTTAAACTTATTGTAATAACTGTTAGGCCTGTGTTGTAAAATTATGGTTGTAATATCTCTGGACTCGCCATCGTGCGGGGTATGCTTGTTCGATCCGAGAACCGGTGGTTGTATCGGGACGTTACCCGACAGACCAAGAATTGTTCCGTTTGAAGTGCGTTTGAGCCGGTGTTGCCTTTAGGGTGATGGCCAGCGCACTCGAGCCGGGATAATTCAGGTGGTTCTGCCACAGCTCGCTCAAGTATGTTATGGATACTACTACATTTTGTCCATCTTAGGCAACCCGACGGGATTCGCCCTAACAGGTCAATCTTAGTAGTTACTCTAGTCTACAAGTTAGACACCTTACTCGCCTTGCTCAAGTAATTTTTGGATATCCCTTCGACATTTATATTTGGGCAACCCGACGGGGTTCGTACCTAATAGTTTTGTCTTACGGATTACTCCAGTCCTTGGTTGGGACACACTACTCGCTTGCTCGAGTAATTTATGGATATCTTTATAAGTTTCTTCTATTTGGATAGTCCGACGGGACTCATCCTAACTGATTAACTTTAAGGATTACTCCATGTGAGTATTCTACTCAATCGATCGACTAAGTTCGTACTTATCCTACGGTATCAGATTATGTTTCTGAAGATACACCAACAGGATATAAGCTATGAACAACGACAAGAAATCACTGCAGATTACAAGAATTGTTACAAGCAGTCTACTCTGCCATGTTTTTAGAATTTTCTCAGCAATCAATTCTGATTCTTTACAATAGTCCTGAAATTTCTTATCGGAGCAATTGGGAGCTATTCCTTTAGCTACGGGGGCTAAGTTAAACTGAGGTAAGTAAGACTTACAACTCCGATCATATGGGTTAGATAATTCTTGGAGGTAGCCGTCATGACATCAAAAATCTTTTGGGGAGCCTCCTCCAAACACTCTACCAAGGACTTGCTATTCGACGACTCCTCTTCAGAATCAACCACATTCACAAGAACTTGAGCTACTGCTACTAGTTGAGTATGCTCTTCTGGAGAACCTGATGGAAGGATATTTCAGTAATTATTATTGACAAAGCAAAATCAAGACAAAAGATCGGATACTTACAGGCTTGGGCAGTCTGCAATTGATTTTGAAGCCTAGAATTTTCTTCCTGAAGCTTTGATCTTTCTTCTTCAAGGTCCTTGATCTGCCGCTTCATGTCACAAATCTCCAAATGATGTTGTCGATTTGCTTCATAGAGCTTATTTCGAGCAGCAAGGGATTCATCCAGCCGTTTGACAATCATGGCTTTCTGCTCCTCTAAAGTCTTCCGATTGTCCACAGTCTTATACAGAGCATGAGACTTCAGAAAAGATCGATTGGCTACATCCTGTGATATACAAGGCAAGACTGGTTAGACATCAATAATTATTCGACGAAGACAAGTAGCAGTAGAAGACTCACGCTGGTAAATTTAAAGCTCCATTGCATACAGTCTGTGAGCTTCTTCATGTTGTCTAGGGACAATAGAGGATCATCAAAAAGCTCTTTTCCCAACTCCTCCTGGGCTGATTGTGGCATAGATTGAAAGGGCACTAGTCAAACGACAGGACCTTTCGATCCTTCAGCTCCACTACTACCAAGTCCAGCAGCATTAGAGGTACCTTCAGCAGCCGCAGGAGTATGTTCAAAGACTTCAGATTTCGGCTTGTCTGATGTTTCAACACTCGGTGTACTGACAGACGGGTTCTCAATCAACCCAATTATCGGCGACTCGGGGGCTGATCGACTAGTTCCCTCTGAACTACTCAACACCCAGTTGCGGAAATCTTGAATCTGCTCCTTCTCATGCACCGGGAGGTATTGGATCCTAGCCAAGCAGGATTATGAATAAGAAAGCTGAGGCAAATAGGATGAAATCAAAAGAATATCAGATCCTTACTGGCCGGCATCGAGACGAGGAATTTTTCTTTGCAATAAAGATCCGGGAGTTGCCTTCCATTTCTTGCTGCCATCAGAGTCAGCATCTACAGAAGTCAGAGGCATACAGTACCAAGACTTATAATTTTTCTACAGAAAGAAGCAAAGTATTTATCAGAAGATCAAAAATGTTAACTGCAAGTACTCGACATGGTTTTCAAAACACATACCCATGCATTCTCGGGAGGATTTTGTGCCCAGAAGAGCATTGGAAGCTTCAAAGACTTGTCGAAGTTGTCGAGTACTTTGCAGCACCTCTTGACTACTTCAGACTGAGCCATTGGTTCTGGAGACATCCTAGTGGGTTCTTGTATGCCTTCATATCTAAAGGCAGGATGCTTTCGGAGCTGGAGAGGTTGGACTCGTCGACTAATAAAAGAGAAGACCACATGATCTCCAGTGACTCCTTTGTTCTTGATAGTGGCAATAACACGAAGAATGCTTTCAACTTTCTTGCCACCAGGTCCTTTACTCGACTAGCTTTCTTGGACTTGGGGGGCGCCAGTAACTCTTTCTGGAAGTGGGGATTCAAAGTTTCCAACATGGAACCAGAACTTCTTCCATTTGGCTCCTTTACCCGCTAGATCATAAGCCAAGTACTCGCCTCGGATCTCAGGACGAAGTACCAATTCACATCCCCCGACGACGACAGGATTGGTAGCATTTGGGATAGGAACAAGGAAGAAGAAATGTTGAAAAGGGTGGAAATGGAGAAGAATCCCAAGGAATGCTTCACAGAAATGAGTAAAAATGGAAAGATGCAAGATGGATTAGAGAGTAAGATGATGTAATTGGATTCCCCAAAATTGAAGAAGTCTATAGAAAAATTCTGACACGGGAAGAGCGAGACCATGTTCAACAAAATCACGGAACATAACAGTCTCAAGGGTACCTTCCATAGGGTAATCTTCTCCTTCACCAGCGCGCCATTGGATCATGCCCTGGGCTTGGAGGAGAGCCATATTCTCCAATTCTTGCACTAATGATTCAGACATCTTACTTTTACGCCGGCCTGTGGACATATTGGCATCTGCTCCATCTTCAGCTTTGGATCTATCCTTCTTGGGAGCCATCACAATGTCACGAGTTTAGGCTCGGGGGCTGCGAGAGGGGCTGTGGATCTCACTAAGAGAAGAAACGTCTGAATCTGAGTTTGACGGCGGCCAGGAGTTCAAGGGATAAAACCCTCGAAAGTTTTCAATAGGCTTTATACGGTCTATGGTGGAAATTTCGTGAATATTTGGGATGCCAACGAATTCTTTCCTTTTCAGGGAAGTTTTCATTTTGCCACGAGTTTACATTGATTCTTAAATCTAAATGGAGAGATTTAACTTCAAGACTCGGGGGCCGCGGGATATATGTATCAGAGATTTATTTTTCAAATTTTTGGAAAATAAAGAAGAAAAAGACTGAAGTGACCCTCAGCCTGATTCTGCGATTCAACCTAAGGCTCGGGGGGCTACTCCATATGTAGCGCGAGTACTTTGCGCACCATCTATGATCAAAATTTTGGGGCTTGAGCACCTCACAGCCTCGAAGCAAATGGAAGTACTTGAAGGACTACTCGACGTATCTGGAGGAAGGCCCAGTAGCAACCAGAAGGATGTTCTGACTACTTGAAGAACTCGAAGACGCCCAGCCAAGTACTCGACGCCTGCAGGACTCGGCTACGAAGAGCTCGGGGGCTTGTCAGACCCGGGGCAGCGGGACTACTTATTGGCATAGAATGTTCTAGAGTAAGGGATAGCTCATGGATGTACCTTATTGTTGGAGTTTCTTATGCCCGATTAGAATAGATATTCTGCAAGCGCACTGAATCACCGTTGTAGCACTTCACCTTGGAGTATTCCAGGGTATCATATTTTTCCTCAGGGAAGCACTATGGTAAAGAGTATCGTAAATCGATTGATAACCGTACTAGTTTAATCGACCGACTAACTAGACGGGGGTAAGCCAGATAGGTAATGAGATAAATGGCTAGGCAATGACCGAGTGACACACGGAGATTCTAAACCTTAGAGAGATAGAGCTGGGAGGACAACGAGCGAGAAAAGACACCTGATACACTTTTGAACTATCGAGCTAGCCTCTCTAGATCAGACTAAGCACCTAACTAGCTCTCGGGAAAGCAAAGCTTACTTCGGCGGCTGGAAGAGGAAGGACTTCAGAAAGGGATGAGAGGGGAGTCCAATGACAACCTGCACTACTGCTATGAAAACACCCGAACGTGGTGGACTACAAAGGACGGATAGGGCTGTCACCACTTACCGACTACCACAACGGTTCCGTGGGGTGGGACACACTTTCTAGCTAACACTAAGGTCAGACACCACGTCTGCACTCGGTGTTAGGATTTCTCTCGAGGCCTTCGAGAGAAATCCCCCACAACCTAGAGCACTAACTTGAGATACTCTAGTCCGGGCAAGAAAACCCGTAAGATAAGTTCCCGATTACTAAGAGAGATAACTTAGCCTAAGCTAAAGGACAACTTCCATGCTCAAGCTGAACCTCAGACTTGAGTAAATAAAAGACTACAGAAAGTAAAGCTGAACTCGGAAAAGTAAAGAAGATAACTTATATTAATAAAGTCAAAAGAAAGATACAAGAGCTATACTAGACTTCCGATGACTCCGGAGTCCCGAGCAAGCTCGACTCGACTCTAACTCCCAAGCTACTAATCTACTCTAGAAAGTACAAGTGGAAGAGAAGAGCTCCAATGGTGTGTGTATTGAGTGATGGATGGTGCCTCCTTTTATAGCCTCCCAAGGTCGGTAATCTGGCCGGTATTGCAGGTAGTGTCGGTTGAAAGCAGGTATGACGGTTGTGCTTAGCTTCCATGCCAAGTCCCAGCCTGAGAGGCTTCCAAGTGGGGCCGGCTGGCCTCCCCTAGGCTAGCCGGACTAGGGATCTTACCATGTGGCCACCGACCTTCAGACAGTGGCTCTGATCACTTCCTGGAGGCGGTTGGCAGTTGGCCTCGCGTCGGTTTTGCAGTTACTAGGCCGGCTGGCCTGGGGGAGGCCGGCCGGCCTCCCTCTGGCCCATCTCGGCCTCTAACTTGGCCGAGGCCTTGCTCTGCTCTTGAACATTCTCCAGGGAAGTGGGTTCCTGCAATCTTTGTGATCTTGGGCTGCCTTGTGGATCTTTGGATGAGTGTTGAGGCCTTTCGGTGTTTCCAGTTGAACTAAGGCCTAACCCTCGACTTAGAGCCTCTTGATTGTGTCACATTGTCACTGGTTCGAAGCTGGGCCCTTGCCTGTGGAAGTGCCAGGCCGGCCGGCCTAGGAGAGGCCGGTCGGCCTGGGATTTTGCCCAATTCTGCTCAATTTTGGTACACTTATTCCTGAAATCAAAACTCATCCAAAACTCATGGAACTCCTTAGAATTAAACAAAATATGAATGGAACATAGTGCAAAGCTCATGTTATTTCCGAGAAGTTGACGGCTTAGAATGTGAAATTATGGCCGTCAACACTTACCTCTCTTGTAAACTACCCAAATAGGCGTAGAACTAGCTGAAGTACAAAGGAAACTACCCGATCGAGCTGTAGTAGGACTCCATCTATACTCGGCTAGGACTTTCCATGTAACCCTGTCCCCCCGCATATATAAGGGCGGGCAGGTGTGACAGAACCGCCAAATTAAAACTCTAATTAAGTGTAATGGCCGTCATTTAAACACATCGGGCGCATTAGCTTAATACTCGATCGAAACATCACCTGTAGTCCCACGCGAAGGTGGGCGCAGATGGTACAAGCACGGCATAATACTCGAAAATATAAACTCAAAGGAAACGAAACAATAAGTTTTACAAACCGAGTTCAAATATATGCAATTAATTTACAAAACTTTACAATACATCTATTCTAACTATCACCAGTTTTGATCCTTCTTGACCGGTCGGACCGGTTCACCCTACCGGTCGGACCGGTCGGCTCCATGCTGCCGACTCCACCGGTTAGACCGGTCCCACGGACCGGTCAAACCGGTCTACGCAAAACAGAAAGGCTGCACACTCAGCCACAACTGTACAACTCGACAGCGCCCTAACCTAAGGGTCCCGCTCCTCGACCTGCCACCCCTCTGCATCCCGGCGGATGAACTTGACACAACAGGGGCAGAAATCGACGTCCGGGTGTCCTGTAATAATAAATGTGGCAACAAACCCTGAGTATTCTAATACTCAGCAAGGCTTACCCGACCAGTGGGTATAACATAGCCCACATACCTAGACATGCACGGCATTTGGCTGGTGGTTATTTTGCGGAAATAGCATCTAGAGGTATATCCTTACTTTCAATGTTTTAGCCGCATATTTTATATAGCTAGACTCTCACTAATGTTTGCCTATCTACACACATATGTGGAGCATCCAATTAAGATTCAGAACTTGTATCCATTTTTATATCTCTAATATCCTAACTCATTTGCTACGAGGTGACAAAGAGATCAAGGCCCTCATATCCACGAGACACGGCGAATCGATCCGATTTAACCTTGCAAGGTGGACCTAACCAACACGGCACGCAAAAGCCCTATCAGACTCCACGCACCAACCATTCCCCTCCCCGCCTCGAACTACGGGAACCAGCCCAATGACATATGGTCAGCCGAGCTCAACGTGAGACCACCAAAAGTAAACATATGCATCCCAATTCTCCGCGACTACTCGACTCGCCCCAGGAGTTGGGTGCGGGTTCCTGTACTTTTGAAGCAAAGCAGTACTCGGCTTACCGGTTTCGACTACCTCCTACTCCCGGCATGGTGTTAGTACAATTCAATCCCCGATCAGCACTGCCACAACGACCGGTCCTTAATCGACACGGATGGGGCTAAGACACCCAGGAACCCTGTCCTGCTGCCAAACCTAATACCATCATCCCTGCCCGGTCTCACATATCCATAACCATTTCAATCCATTTCTCAAATACTGAAGTACAAAGATAATAATGTATCTCGCGAGTAACCAGCAATTACTCGGCTTCTAAAGTTTCCTGTGTCTCGCGAGTGTCACGAAGCCACCCGACTTCTACCGGACTTATTTAGCCTAGCACCACTATCGACCTAGACTTACTAGTAAACTCAAGGAAACCTAGGGATCACGCAGCTAGGGTTCCAATCAATCCCTAATACGTAATGCACAAGTAATAAATAATACATATACATAGTGAATCATAATTTAAAATATTAGGACATGCACCGGGGCTTGCCTTGCGCCTGCTGCTCAACACTGGGGTGAATAGGGCCTTGGGCCGACTCCCCGCGAATCTCCGCCTGCGGGGCTTGCCCCTGCGGCTACTGTGGCTCCGCAACCACCTCGTATACGACCTCCTCCGCCGCGGCTGCTACACGTGTGCATATGCATATGGCATGAGAATGCATGCATGATTTATAAAAATTATAAGTAACTAATAGCCAAAATAATTTCTAACCAATTGTACGAACTACCCCGACTTTACACCCTCTCAGCCAACCCCCACAGGTCAGACCGGTTCATCCGACCGGTCGGACCGGTCACACTAACCCAGCCGCATCACCGGTCAGACCGGTCCCAACCAGAACAGATGCTAGAACCCCTGACGCGACGAAAATCGTCCACCAATTCTAAACACCTTCTAGGACCTAGTTCAGGGATTCACTAGGATGTGTTTGACCGGAGGGAATCGACTACAACCATTTAGAACGAGAGATCGAGCCAAACCCTTGTTTAACTTGAGGTGAGCCCTCCCCTACACCAAGAACTTGAATCCAGGCGTCTCAAGGAAGGAACACGGGAAGTTGATGATCCTCCACGCCGATTTGAAGCTTCCCCGGCCTTGGAATCCGATGGAGATGGAGGATTTGGGTTCTAGGGTTTGGGTGAGAGTGAGAGGGGAAGAGAGCTCGGGCTCGAGCTGGCTCTGGTGAGGTGAGGGAGGGGTGGGGAGAAGAGAGAGAGTGATTTAAATGCTGTGGGGCCCAACCCGACCAACTCGGGCTAGACCGGTCAGACCGGTCGCCCATACCGGTCAGACCGGCCCAGGCTGAACTGGCCCAGGGCTGACAAAAACAAGTTTTGGTGCTTCGTCGCGTGGTTTGAAACTAATGACCGGAGATTAATTTAACTAACTAGTGGATTAACATCTGAGTGTTACAGCTGGGACCCCCTCGAAACACATTAACACCTAAGGCAATACAAACCACCACACAGGACGTAGGGTATTACGCAACTCGCGGCCCGAACCTGTCTAAATCCTTGTGTTCCTTGCACCATCGAGTTCTAGAGCCGTCGATCCCTACCTACAAACCTTACTGCTAAGGGTATCTCTGAGCAGGCTTGGCGGTAAACACCGACAGCCGGTGCCAGTTATGATTCATTTTGAGTGATGATTCAGGGATTTTTTTTGAGAGGATTATATGATTAATCATTTTTTCTAGAATTATGTTCAGAAAAAAGAGGTTTTAGAATCCAAACTCAGTTATTCCGTCTCTACCATCAAAATGAAATTTCTATATTACATACCACAACTTTAGATCCTTAATTCCAAATTTGTGAGATTTGGCTCTATGGCTCGGGGGATATGAGATATGTGTCATAAGCGGCATGTTTTCCAACATTGATTTGAAAGACCCTAAGAAGATTTGGAAGATAAATTTTGGAAGACTAATTAGACCCTCAGCCTAATTATTTGATTCAAACTAAGGCTCGGAGGCTACTCCATATGGAGCGCGAGTTCATCATGCATCATATAAAAGATGATTCCAGGCTTGAGCACCTCATAGCCTTGATGCAGCCAATGAATTATTCGGTAGACTACTCGAAGTACTCGATGGGGGCATTGGAGGATTCCAGAAGCACACGAAGCATTCAGAAATGTCTTTAGATGTACTCAATGCCTGCAGGACTCAACTAGAAGAGCTCGGGAGCTTGTCAGACCCGGGATAACGGGACTGCTCATAGGTGTGGAATATTCTAGAGTAAGGGGTAGCGCATAAAATGTACCTTATCCTTTTGTAACTACTCAATTAGGCGTAGGATTAGTCAACATACAAAAAGGAAACTACTCGATCGTGTTCGAGTAGGACTCTGTGCTAGTATTCGGCTAGAATTTCCATGTAACCCTGTCCCCCAGGACTATACAAGGGCGGGCAGTGACCCCTTCAAAACATCTCTACCCCTAAGGTAATACAAACCACCAAATAGGACGTAGGGTATTACGCTCTCGGCGGCCCGAACCTGTCTAAAACTTTGTGTTCCTTGCACCTTCGAGTTCAAATCTCGGCGAGTCCCTGCCTACAACCTACCACCTCGGGG
The DNA here is from genome assembly GCF_016808335.1 of Panicum virgatum. NCBI lineage: Eukaryota > Viridiplantae > Streptophyta > Magnoliopsida > Poales > Poaceae > Panicum > Panicum virgatum. Next base: position 25,308,638 of record NC_053139.1, read on the forward strand.
GTATCCCTCGGTGGGCTTGGCGGTAAAATACCGACAGCGTATGCTTGATGATGGGGTCAAGGAGGCAAGAAGAAAAGAGCAAAGGCAATGGCGGCAGAATATTAAAAAAAAGGAAGTAAGAAAGACCCTAAGATAGCCACGAGGTTAACTAACCTAGTGAGTGACAATTTTGTGAATATTATTGAAGTCGAAACGGTTTCCTACTAGATAAGACCTATACCAAATAGTGCTCTACGGAGATCTTTTGGGAAGTTATTTATTTAGTTAATTTTTCAGGGATTCTCCCCCAAAAAAAGGATCCAAATCAGTATGTCATGATGTTTTGGATCCTTTTTTTTCAAATTTTTGGAATTTGGACTCAAGGATCAAGAGCTATAGGGTAATGGCCACTAAAGATTTGTATTTCAGAATTATTTTAAAGACAAAAGATTGAATTCGAGATTCAAGATGTACCCGCAGCCTAAATTCTTCAATTTAACCTAAGCCTCGGGGGCTACTCCAAATGGAGTGCGATTGTTCATCGCACCACGTATAAGAGGATTATTTCTGAAGGCTACAAAACTACTCGAGCAAAAGCACCATGCAGCCTCGGTGCAGCCAATGAAGTACTCGGAAGGCAAGTTCTAGCTGAAGTTCGGGAGACTTGAAGACGGCTTCAGAAGTACTCAGGAGTCTGCACTACTCGGCTACGAAGAGCTTGGAGCTTGTCAGACCCGCAGCCACGAGATCCCTGACATGGCATAGATCCGTATGAGATATGGAATGTGGCATGTATCGTACCCATATGTCATGTAACGACTCGTGTAGATTAGGAACTTGTAGGTATAAAAGGAAACTATTGGAGTAGTAACTCGAGAAAGACTCCTAAGCTCATACCGATATAGGGTTTCATGTAACCATACCCCCCCCCCCCCGCTATATACGGGCGGACAGGGATCCCTCTAAAGAGTACGCATCATATGCAACCCTTAGGCAATACAAAACACCAAACATGACGTAGGGTATTATGCAACTTGCGGTCCGAACCTGTCTAAACCTTGTGTTGCTTGCACTATCGTGTTCTTGATCTTGGCGATTCTGTACGAGCAATCATATACCTTAAGGTATCCCAAGGTAGGCTTGCCGGTAAAACAATTACAAAGAACATGCTCCTGTCGCCGCCGACAGTGCCGGCGCCGCCGGTTCTACCGAGGCCACCGCTGGTACGGAGGATGCGGATGGGCATGTGGTCAATGGAGTCTAGGGTTTCAACATCAGTCTATACTTCGAACTCTGATTTTAATGATCTTGTACTCTATGGAAAACTTGTAAGATGCTCTACAAGATTCTCTAGAAGTCCATCACATTAGATCACATTTGGGTACTAGTTAAGTGTGTCGGTTCAGCCAATCGCTCACATAGACAGCTTCTTCATCTTTTGATCATAACTTTTTACTCGAAACTCCGATTTTGATGATCTTGGACTTTATGGGAAGCTTGTAAAATTCTCTACAAGATTGTCTAGAAGTCCATCTCATTATATCACATTTTGAGTACCGGTTAAATGATGGAACACCGACACTGCATCAGTTGATCCGGTCACTTCTTTTCTCTTTTTGCATCATTTACGTTTTGATCATAACTTTTTCCTCGGGACTTCGATTTTGATGGTCTTGGACTTTACGGAAAGGTTGTGAAATGCTTTACAAGATTATCCAGAAATATATCCTATTTGATCGGTCAGAATATAAATATCCATGAAATATTTCCAATTCATTTCTCTCATTTTCGCAGCATTGGATTTCAACAGGTTAATCACTCGTTGTCAAGGGCGTTGGGCCCGAGGGTAGCCGGACAACGACTATGTAGCTCATAGTCGTGATCGAGAATGGTCCCCGGGAGTTTAGGACGTTTATCTATACTATAAAGGATGAAAGAATTGAATACAATTTTTACCAACTCTAACTCACCTACCCACTCACAAAATACATCTTTTAGGTCCACATGGAAGACCTTAATGCTTGATTAAACCATAAAACACCATAAAAAAATATTTCTGCCAAAATCCCCAGTTTTTTTCACCACGGCGCCTCATACCCGCCCGCGTATACCCTCCCCCCGCGCAGCGCATGATTTTGGGGCTTCTTTCCGAAAACAGTCGCACCTCCCCCTCCCGTCGTTTCATTCAAAAAAAAAAAAAAACATCGCAACCCTCCCGTACATCGGCGCCGCTACCTGTCTCCGGACCCCGTCCGCGCCTCCGCTCCATCCCGGTGTGCTGCCTCTCCCCATCCCCGGCTACCGTCCGCACCTCCGCTGCTCCGTCCCCGGCCGCCGCGCCGTCCGCAGGCTGCCGGCGGCTCTGATCCGTCATGTCCCCCACCGGATCGGGTTACGGGACGCCTCCCCCGACCCCGACGCACCACGGCTCGCCGCCGGCCGCCACCGCCGAGGTTAGTCTCCTACTCACCCTCTCGGCCTCATCTCGCTGTGGTGCACCCTTCAGACGCGCTGCAGCAACTCCCGTCGCTCGCTGCAGATCCAGTGGACACGCCCGCCACGGACACCCCCGAGACGCGGGGCTCTCGCTGCCCCGCCGCTGCGCCACAAACCCAGACGCGCGAGGTGGAGATCCGTGCCAGGAGGCTCCTCCGTCCTCCCCCTCGCTCTCCGTCCTCCAAGATCCGGGCGCCTCCGGCCTCCCTCGTGCTCCATGGCTCTCCGTGCGAGGTCCACGGCCCACCGGGCCGACGACCAAGAATCGTGCCGTCGATCGACCGTCGATCGTCCGGACCGCTGCTTCCACCTCAATCGTTGGCTTCTGGTAAGACATTTAATTTTTCCACTTCCCTGATACTTCGGTGTGGATTAACATCATCGCCGCACACTAACAACTTAACAGGCAGATCCTCGTAGACATCTAGAAGCAGATCCTACTGCTACACTGCAGTACCCAACGTTGAAGGAACTGAGCATCATCGACAGGCTTAAGTTCATGGCATTTGTCCTCGGCTGTCACCAGATTGCCCACCCGCGCTTAGGATTTCTGCTCTACTCCAAGGTTGCCGCTTCTTACTACTGATCTCCTGCTATTCGTGTCATTGTGATTATTTGTTAGAGTGCTTCCCTATGGCCTATACAGTTTGGTTTTTGTTTGGCGTTGGACATGGGATTGAGGCAAAGATGTTATTAGGATTTTATTTAGATATAAGTATAGTCTGGAAGCTCAAGAGAAAATGTCAACTCTATTCCGTTCAGTAAATCCTACTAATTCAGTAGTCCTAATGGCAGGTTTTATATCATGTAGGCGTCCCTTTCTGTCTAAATTAAACCATAAGAAATATCAATGCAATGCCTTGATATTTAGACAGCATGTGCATGCTATGAAATATCAATTCACTGTGAAGGGGAGGAGCGCATGTGCATGGTCAGCCTGTGTGCAGTTGGTCAATATCAATGAAATATGCTATGAAATATCAATTCACTGTGTGCAGTTGGTCAATTCACTGTAAACTTGGATTAGAGGCAGGAACTGAAGCAAAAAATGTTTATCATGTTGGGCAAGTCGTCAAATGTAGAATTATCATTGTGTTCCCTGCTTCAAGGAGAATAAATGTTAGTTTCATCGTATCTCATAATAGGTGAGTTCTGTCATGCTCGTTTGTTTCTATTTTCTTGCTCGATTATTAAACCAGCTTTGTTTGACACTGAGCATTTCCTGTCATCTTTCTGCTTATCTTTGAGACTTAATTGGTTCTAAAATTATGAAGCCTCAATTCTCATCAGCGAAGGTCCAGGTCCAGCATATTAGTATTTTTCAAGTAAATAGGGTGATACGCTGATTTTGAGCACTATGCAATGTTTTAGGTATCTCCCAAAACATTTAATTGTTGCTGCAGCTATGGTTTCCATTATTGCATATTCTTGATGTAATATTGAGAAACCTTTGGACACAGAAACCTGGGTGTCTACCTTGCCCTTGTTTCTTGGGAAAATAGGTCATTTGTTCAGTTTGTGAAGTTGGTTTCCTAATTTTGTATGGTATATATTTGGTAGATAACCTCTTTCATTGAGCGCTATAACATTTGTATGTGGTGGGCTTTATTCAAACGAGGGTATGAAATAGGGAATAAATTTAAAATGATGCAGGCTTAAAGCTTCCTGCTGCCAGCCATGCTTGAATGTTCTTAATTCATCTCCACAACACTTTAAGTTAGCCAACTGGTGTTGCACAAGTGGTACCCTCTGTTGCAATAGTCCCAAAATCAATACATGATCTCTGAATCACTTTCTCTGCACAGCAAGGAACATGGCATTGCATCTCATACTTGGGAAATGGAAGATCAGATCTAAAGTGTGGTTATCTCATTCTCATATCATGCTGAGGCACTAGCAAGGGGAATTGTTCTTGTCGGTGCCGAACTGCTGATGAGGAGATCCTCGCACCTGTTCTGCCACTGCACCAATGAGCACTTCCCTACATATTCCGTGTGGCTATCCGACAAGGGGATCCGCAACTGCACTTTTGTGCTGACCAAAGGTAAGGCTTCCTTTCCTCTTCTTCTTTCCCCTGCCATGGGTATGGATCAATGAGTGCTTCCCATTTGTTCTTTCTGATTTTTAACACATAATAAATGTTGTTGAAATTTATTTGGTAACCTACTGAATCTGAATCCATTGCTCATGTCTAATTATTGCATTGGTTTTCCAATACATGTATGCTGTTGAAGAAAAAAGAAATAGGAATAATTTGTTTTGTTCTTCCTTATTCCCACCTTAAAATGAGTTTAATTAACTTTGTACCACATAGATTTTTAGGGACAAAGGGTGAGAACTCAGGGCTCCAAAAATGTTAGGGAAAAATGCTGACAACTTTGGAATGTGCCAGTCCGTACATCTTTTTCACTATTGTTTTTGAGACATGAGATTATGATTTCATAAATCTTGTGTGTTTCTTTCTACTGCCATTGCTGATCAGATTCTTTGTCACGGCATTCAGAAGTGTTGGCGGGCCTGCAGGTGAGTAGTAAATGCATTAATGCTGTTTGCAGTGTGTACTGTGTAGCACTGTAGCCTATGTTGATCCTTGGTGTTGTTTCCCCTAGCTGCAGGTGTGTTTTTGTTTGCAGTGGTATTTGTTAGGGTAGGGTCGGCAAGTTCCATAGAGTAGAATTTGATTCACGATTAATAAGAATAGCTCGTGTGCTTGGAGGGATTTCCGGGTCAAATAAAAAAAATCTATAGACTTTCTTTTAGCTAACTAGCATTGACCATGCAAGAAGATTGGCGTTGTTTTTCTCTAGCTTGTTGTTGATGAAGGTTAGCATATTTCCTCGATTTTCTGAGTAAGAAAAGAAAATTTGTGACATACAAAACATCTTTTCCTTGGGGACTGGAGGAACTGACAAACAGTGCAGATACTACTTGGTTATATCTAGTGTACTTAAGAATGCGAGTTGGTTTTTGACTACCTTGTTTGGTTAACATTTTATAATAGAGGAAATGCAGTAATACTATTATGGTTGTACTCAAAACTTTGATGCATTTTGCTTTGCCACCAGGGCTGGGCTTTGGGTGGAGAACAAGCTCAGACAGGACGTAGATATTCACATGAATGAATGCTCATCTTCGGTGATGGTGGTTTCATTTTACCACGATAAACATACCATAAAAATCTGGATGTTATAGAGTAATAGCTAGCTTGACAATGTTTATGAAATAGCTAGAGTGAAAGTGTTTATGTCATTATTTAAAATCTATATATTGGTTAGTTGTGTTTATAGTTAATGCAGATAGATGTTTTTTTCTGGTTATATATATCTTATTACGGAATCTTAAAATAATTTCAGGTAGTCTAATGGATACGTATGGAAACATCAATAAGCTTTGTGCAGGATCATGTTCTTGAAGATTGCATGGTGGTGTTGAACCAGGATCAGAGGACCCGGTATGGGAAGGTACGGTGGCCGCCATACCTTCATTTTGTAACAAGTAACTCAGGACTTCGACTGTTTGTCGCTGGCGCATGGGAGCTCCAACTCCAACATTTTGAGCAGAGAAACAGGGTGCAGGGAGGAAGAAAAACAGTATTGGACTATGTGAACCGTTGTGTGCGCTGAACTAAGCTGACGAATGGGCTCTTTTTTGTTCTGTACATCTATGTTCTGTACCTCTATGTTCTATGGATACGTATGGAAACATCAATAAGCTCTGTGCTTGATGGATTATTACATTTTGAAATGTATATTACATACTACTTTTAATTTGAATCTTAATCTTTCGACAAAGCCCTACCATGAATTTTTTCCGTCCTCCGTCATTGTGTTGAACCAATTAAACCATCAATTTAATTTTGCATCAACAATGAATTAAACACAAGTCCGTCTCGATCTGCTATTTGGGTTGGTTAATATATTATTAATATTGTTAGTTGTTGATCTATCATTTAATGCTCATGAACACGTGTGGTACATATTCTTGATGTTTTGTCCATTGGATATTCTTGATGAAATCCTTATAACATGTACTACAATATGTAGTGTGATATATGACATTGGTGTGGAACCCTTCTAATTATTGATAAACAAGTCCTTTTAATTATTGATACTACTTTTAAACATATGCCTGGGCACGTGCATCCCCACTAGTTGGTAAACAGGGTGAGATTGAGAGGAATAAGAGGATAGGGAAATAGTTTGATATTGCTCAAACTGATTACCCCTGATTGCAGCAAATAAATAGTGTTCCCTCTTAAGTAATTTGGAAGGCAATCGCTAAAATTAAGGCCCTGATAGGGCCGGCTAACAAATTTGCTGCGGGTGCAGCGCCGCGGCGGTGGCGCGCGCCTGGGCGCATCTCTACAGTGGCCCGGGAAGTGTAGTGCCGGCTCCACATGACATTAAATTTCAAATAAACCAAGAAGGTTTGGAAAGAAAAAAACAAGCACAAAAAGCAGAGAAAAAAAAGGTGTCTCACGTTTTTTCAACAAAAGGAGCCAATGAATAGGGTTGACGTGATACAGAATTAGAGTCATTGATAAATCATTTTAGCATAGAAAAACAGCGTCTGGTTATCTACTCTCCTGTCCACTATCTGTTGGCACTATAGTAGCATTATAGTTGTCGCCTAAAAGAAAGCACAGTTAGCACTGTCTGTGCAATCGTGCAAAATAGAACAAGTAATCCAGCAAGCAGTGTTAAGCTCAACCATGGATTTCTCAGGTGGTTATGCCTCAACCATGCTATCCACCTGTGAAGGCGACTCTGGCAATACATTTCCATCCTGCAACATATTGGTTTTAGGTAGAAATCGCCTGTGAAATCGAACACCACACCTTTAGTTAACCTAGTAAACTGTGCTGAGACCACCTTATCACTATGAAGATGGTGCACTATGATTCCACGTCGTGAAAGAAGAGTAACATCGTCAGGCCTGCTGCTTAGCTGAGACATGAAAATGACATAAGCAGTAATACAATTCCCATATTGAGGGCAACTCTGCTCAAATGCAATCATATTCCTGAAAAGAGCACCAGTTCTATCATCCATAGGTAAGCACGGAATTTCAAGTACACCATCGTTAAACGTAATGTCCAACATTGAGTGAGCATTCTGCTCATCGAACTCCTTTCTCTTGAAAACAATTCCTGCTTCATGGTATTGTGTTGCCCGACGCCAACGAATGAGCTGGCCTGCTTGCAATGAGTTGGATTGCTGATTATGCCATGGGTTATGCTCATCTTGTTCATCCCTACGATCAATGCTGAACAACCTGCAAACCATATTGACAAAATATCCACCAAACTGAGGTCTTGCATGATGCCCTTCCTCTAGTGGCGTGCTCGGTTTAAAATGCATGTGACACAATTGGAGAAGATGGCAAAACTCTTTGGGCTTGTTGTATTGACCAAATGCCTTTGTAAAATAACGCAGATTTTCCTCTATGTAATTAGCAACGTTTTCTGAAAGTACACTATCCATGCCTGAACCCACAAGGACTTCAAATATCTTCTTAACAACGAAAAAGGGAATTTGATTTTCAAAGAGGAATAAATCTACCACTAAAAAAGTATCATACCACTGCACAAAGGATTCTTCTTGCAACTGAGTAGATTTTCCACTACCTTGGCTGACGTCAACTGATCCTAAGATCTTGTGTGTTGTATCTACCCTCCTCGGTGCAGTGTTATCTAAGGATCTATTTTCTTCTTGCCGTGTAAGTCCTGTTACAGTTCTGTCATCTGGTTTCAGACTACTTGCAGGCACCACCTTAGTTATCCGTTTAACTCCACTCATACCATTAAGATAAACCAATATAAAGCATCCATCAAGCAAGAGCATCCGCCTGAAGCTTTTGCTATCCAATTCAATTCCACTAGAGTAACATGCTCTTGCTTGATTCTCTATATCACCAATAGCAAGTAGATAGTCGTGCAACGTCTTGGTACAGTTCATTTTAAGAATATAATCCAAGCAATACCATTTGTTCCTCTGCATAAATTGTAAGGTGGCAGATCCATGGTGATATGGGCCAATGGACAAAACAAATGGTTCAAAGGCAAAACTATCAACTTGGCGAACAAGCTGATGGACTCGGTAAATCTGGCATGAATTGTCATTGTCCTCAATGTCCTGATAAGATAATTGAAGATAACTTAGGTCTGTTGCCATACCATTTGCAATTTCTTCAATGTCCGCAGATTCAGCCCTGCCTCTGGCTTCCTCCACCACCATTTTTCGATATATTTACCTGTGGCCACCAATGCACAGGAAGGAACAAATATTTCCATAAAACAGTTTGACAAATTATATGTAGGACTGAAATACTGATCGGAGCATTATAAGTAGGACTAAAGCACAGAACGTTTTTAAACGCTAGTCATGATTATTTTTATTTTGCTGAGAAGATTACAGGCAGAAAAACCAACTTCAATAAGTGTCACCACCCATGCATGGAAAGAAAACAAAGGGCGTGTACGAACTGCAAATGGTAAGAATTTCATGAAAAGAAGAAAAAAAACTAGAGTAGATCAGAGGCTTTACTAATTTCATTTGTGCTTTGCAACTCTTTTTTAAGCAGAAGATGTTTGCCCAAAGAATAGATATTAAAGCAAGTTTCATTGATAATAATAATATACTTCTCACAAAAACGTTGCATGTAACATGGTATAATAATGGATGATATAAGGTCGTCAGTCAGCTATCAGAAATCTGAGACATTATAGCTAAAAAGTATGTACTGATGGTAAAGCAAGCAGTTAGTTGATGGACATGTTTAGAGTATTAAACTGCTAAAGACAATATGGAACGTGGTATACATGAGTTTCAAGAAAAATGATGAACAAAATATTTGTATTATAAATAAATACTAGATGTTTTATATCTCAACATCTGAAGCGATACATGTATACATGTGTGTGTGTGTGTGTGTGTGTGTGTGTGTGTGTGTGTGTGTGTGTGTGTGTGTGTGTGTGTGTATTCAGCTGCAATAAGATGATCTTTAGTTTCATGGCTAATGGGGCTTTGAAAATTCAGATAATGGATATTAGTCACTGATTGTCGTGTGCAGGTAACAAAAACAATTATCTTGAAAATTTCCAGAAAGAAGTCAAATATGAACCTAGTTTCTGTGACGAATTCGAATTACGTATCTGAAGGCCTCTATTCTGAACATTTGTAAACAATGAAGATATTGCATCCTGGAGACAGGAAAGGTGTTCTACAAAAATCCGAAGTAACGATCCCGAGACGCAGGAGCACGCATCCGATGCCAATTCAGGGCCTTATAATTTAAGTGGCCAACAACAGAGTACAACAATATGCATACATCAACAGGCGGAAACCCTAATCAGAACTTCAGAACAAAATCAGCTCGAAATTACCTATCGGCTTGCCTACACCGAAAGAGGAAGAAATGCGGCAAGCGAATCAATGCGTCATCCCCCTGCTGCCGCTTTTGCGATTAATCGGTGACCCTTCAGCGTCGCATCGATGTGGAAGATGGAATGCTGGGGAGCTCAGGGACCTGAATCGAGTGGGCCTGGAAGCCGAGAGTTTTTTTTTTCCTTCTTTTGATGGGTAGATAGAAGCCTAGATTTTATTTTTAGAAGTTCCTAGCAATCACCTAGGTGATTTTATATTTAACTATCACAATACTACTACTACAACAACAACGACAACAACATAGTTTTTTTTCCCAAACAAATTAGGGTAGGCCAGAGATGAAACCCGAAAGAAATAAACTTAAGGTTCAGCACATTGATAACTAGTCTCCAAGCGCTCCTATCCAAAACTATCTCTTTAGAGATATTCCAATCCTTAAGGTCTCTCTTAACCGACTCATCCCACGTCAGTTTAGGTCTACCTCTACCCCTCTTTATATTATCGAACCGCTCAAGAACCCCATTACGCACCGGCGCCTTAGGAGGACTTCGTTGGACATGTCCAAACCATCTCAGCCGATGCTGGGTAAGTTTCTCCTCAGTTGGTGCCACCCCGACCCTATCCCGAATAATTTCGTTCCGGACTATATCCCTCCTTGTGTGCCCGCAAAACCACTGCAACATCCGCATCTCTGCAACACTCAGTTGCTGGACATGTCGCTTTTTTGTAGGCCAACATTCAGCACCGTATAACATCGCCGGAAGAATTGCTGTCCTATAGAATTTGCCTTTTAGTTTTTGTGGCACCCTCTTGTCACAAAGGATGCCAGAAGCTTGCCGCCATTTCTTTTAAGACAGAACTGTTAGGTACGAACTCCGTCGGGTTGCCCAAGACGTAAATGTCAAAAAAGCACTCGGGTAAAGACCATAAAACTACTCGATAGCTACTCCAATGTTGAGCGTAGCTTTCGAAATGGGGCATTGGTTCAAGTGAGCGAGAGCCAAGTAGTCAATATAGGAAAAAACAACTTTATTTGGATTTGTCAAAATTACAATAACTATAAAGTAATAGACTCTGACTCTTAGGACCTACCCCTTGCTCGTTGGACGTGAGCAATGGTTTACATAACTGAACAAAATTTATTCGAGGATGGTACTAGTCGATATGGGGGTCGACTAGATTTGTGGGAGGGTATCCTTCAGGAGAGGTGCCCCAAGGGCCTTGCGGAGTGAGTCACACTGGAAGATCGTGTGAGAGCTCTTTGGGTGCATAAAGCACTTGCGTAGCAGTACTTTGTTGATCCTGTTTCCACCCTGAGATGATTCACCCTGGCGCAGGGTGCGTGGTTTACCCTGAGGACGGGTACTGGTGGTTGCTGGCTTGTGCTTCTTGAATGATGCAGAAGCCTTCGACGGGATGCGGTAGTTGGAAGAAGGGCTGTAAGCCTCGACTTCCTCGCGTTCCTTTCTTCTTGAGATGATGATGTTGCGCGCATCACGCCCAACATTGATCACACTACGGAGGTCGCAGTTGGAGTAGTCGTAGTTGTCGCCTTGCTGTTCCTGTAGGCTGTTAGCGAGGCGCTAGCACCTGAACGCCCTCTTCTGGTTGAGTTGGCGACGATGCTCGTAAAGATGTTCTGCTGGATGCTGCTCATTCAATTGGACGGTGACTGTCACTGCTGGCGGAGGAGCGGGCGGATCCTCCTTGGTAGCAGTCTGCCCCTTCAGTGATTGTGGGAGCAGTAGTTTCCATGTTATCGGAAAGGTACTCGTCGAAATCTTCCGAGTTGTAGTCGTCGAGGTTGAGACGCTCCGTGGGATCACCCTCGGGTTCTTCAGATATGCGAACCATGAGGATTTCACGGCAAAGGTCTTGAACGTCTTGGTCTTGTTTGCTTGAGGGCGGGTCTAGAGGAGTGCTCTGCTGGTAAGGCAGATCCGCTGGCTGTGAGCCGGAGGTGTTGGGATCATGTGTCTTCCTAAGGTGCACTGTTCATCCTTGCGGTGTTGCATATATAATCAAGTTAGGGAGGGAGTCCTGATCAGACTTGGAGTTCTTGGCCAAGTTGGACTCGACTTGCTTGCTGTGAATCGGTTAATCCACCGATTTTGGAGTATGTATGCTTTGGATGAGCGAGAAGAGGGATGCCCATCTCTACACGGAGGGCATTCTCGTTCATCCAGTGTAGCCATGATTGAGTAGGAGTCAGCCCCTTAGGCTCTTTGATCCAGGGTTTATCAAAAATTGAATCACTGGATTGTTCTGGAGCTTTGGCATTTCCCTTTTTAAGCTTGGCCAGTTCCCAAAGGGCGTCAGCATGTTCGGGTGGATTGGCCATGGCGTTCATGAACAACTCGGTATTGTCGGACCAATTCTCGAGATCATCGAATGGTTCAAAATTCTCGAGGCCATTCATGAAGCGATCAAAATCCTGATCAAAAGAGGACTCGACTGGTTCCAGAGTCCGAATGTGAGCAGGTTTCGGTGAAGGGCTCTGAGGTATCCTGGAGATAGACGGTCCCATCCGAACAAGCCGGGGATTTGTCTCACCAGATCCCCCGTAGATTCCTCCTCCCGATTTCTGCTCCTTGTTCTGTAGGGTGCTTTTCAGCTACCTTGACGCAGTCGGCAAGCTTTGAATTTACCCGATCGATCCCTGAGAGGATGTCACCTGACCTTTTCTGTGGTGGGCTTAGTGCTCTAGGATTCTGCTGTGTCGTGGATGAGCCGAGAGTAATTTCTGCAAGCTTGATACAGCCCTCAATTGATCGTGAAACTTGATCCACTCCTGCGAGTAATTCTAAGTTTTTGATCATAGGGCGTTTGATCGTCTTGAGATGGGTCAAATATTTTTCAAGTGTTTTGGAAAAGTGAGGTTTTTCGGGATCAGAGTTTGTGTCGAACTCGACTGAACCGAGAGTTCGGGTCGGAGGTGACACGTTTCCTGGGTTATCCAAGTCGGGTTCAAGTAGAACTCTTTCTTCTCGAGATCCGCGGACTTGCGGGTATCGGCGACTTGGGAGCTGGCTTTTGGTTTAGGCGAATTGGGCGTGACAAGGTGGCTGGAAAAGCCTCCCGTTCCGTCAGCCGTGCAAGCCTAGGAACCGAAAACGAGGGTTGTGCCTTCCGCACGTTGTTGGCGTCGCTTGATCCGGCCATCGAATTCGTTGGTGAACTCGCCGAATCCCCTACCTGGCGCGCCAGCTATCGGTGTTTACCGCTAAGCCTGCTCAGGGATACCCTTAGCAGTAGGGTTTGTAGGTAGAGTTCGACTGCTCTAGAACTCGATGGTACAAGGAACACAAAGATTTAGACAGGTTCGGGCCGCGAGTTTGCGTAATACCCTACGTCCTGTGTGGTTTGTATTGCCTTAGGTGTTGATGATTGTTTGGAGGGGGTCCCTTGTGGCAGAACCACCTGAATTATCCCGGCTCAAGTGCGCTGGCCATCACCATAAAGGCAACACCGATTCAAATGCACTTCAAACAGAACAATTCTTGGTCTGTCGGGTAACGTCCCGATACAACCACCGGATCTCGGATCGAACAAGCATACCTCGCACGAAGGTGAGTCCAGAGATATTAAAACCATATATCTTACAACACAGGTATAGCAGTTATTACAACAAGTTCAAAGTATTATTACAGGTCCAAACTCAGTAAAACATTATACAAGACATAGGTTTAAAGTTCAGAGTTTAAGCAGCGGAAAGAAAACACGACGGCTACAACACGTCGCAAAAGGATACCAAGCTAGCCCAAGCAAGGTATCACTCGTCGGGGTCATTGCTGGCCGGAGACGAATCCCACTCTACGGACCAGCTATAGGGCAAAGAGTAGGGCCAAGTCAGACTAGCGGTCTGGTCCTCAAAACTCATACCTGAAACAGGACTCAATAGCAAGGCTGAGTATACTAATACTCAGCAAGACTTAACCGTCAATAGATATACTTTGTCCACTTAACTAGACTATGCAGGGTTTTGTAAGGCTCTAGGTTTCCTTTTTGCTGAAAAGCAACAAAGAGTAGGTTCTTAATTTCACATTTTAGCTTCTAATATTCTAGTTGATTAACCATTCTATGTAAGCATCTAATTCTAATCAACCATGGTAGAACTTTAGTCAAACATCAAGATTGATCATAATAACATTACTCTTATTACTCTGTGTGGCAAAGGAATCAAGTAGTCTCAATATCCGCGAGAGACGGACGATTCGAACCGGATTTTTCAACCGTGCAAGGTAAACCTAACACACACGTTTGGAACACTGTCGGGTCGTTCCCAAACAACCGTTGACCTTTCATTCCGGCTTGTGGATAGGGTCACTCTCCCCGACTACAGGGCACCAACTTCCTCCCTGCACCCGTGGTGTTGCGCAACATAAACATAAATAAAAACCTATCTCTAAGAGAAACTGAAAGGTATATCCACTCACAGGTCCGATTAGCTACTAGGCTTACCGCGTACCATATTTACGGCATGTGGCTAGTACGTTCAAACACTTAACCACCGCTACCACACACCGCGACCTTAGCAGAATTCATCAACACAGACGGGGTCTCACCCAAGGTCATGATATCGAACATGACCCCGTCCGACGTCCTTATATTGATTGCAGATAAAAGAAAACAAGCAACTGCTATTAAGCTCGTGAGTGACAGGCAATCACTCGACTTTTACCGGTCCTATAAGCATAGCAATTACTCGAACTCAGTCTAGTGTTCAGTACATAGGTTCCTAGGATCATGCATCTAGGGTTTCAATTCAAATCCTAAGAACTATAAATGCACAAGTAAGTAGTATATAAAGTGCATAATTTGAAATATTGGGTTTATGTATGGGGCTTGCCTTCGCGGTAGTCACTAGCTAGATCAGCCTTGGGCTCTTCCGGACTTTGGTTCGGGTCTTCAGTCAGTGTAGCGGCGTTCACTTGGGCTTTTTGATCACCTCCTTCGGACTCCGGGATCAGCTCGTACGTCCCGTCCGCTAGAACAGTCATATCTATATGTGATGCAAGAAACAGTATTACAACATACACACTTCGTGATAAAGTTGCAGTCTAACAATTAGCAAACATAACTTAGCATATGGGCAATTGTTTATAGAGTAGTTATTTAACATTTCTTGCTACATAAAACAACATGATTAACCTCATAAGACAACTTGATTATCTTCATAAAGTAAGTTTTAGTTAGTTCACATAGCATGTAAATCATGGTTTGCTAAGAATTAAGTAACTCAGTACACAACTAGCATTTAAATTCAGCAAAATTACTTCAAACAGGAAGTACAGAGGGCAATGTATCCTGTAAATTTCATACCATTTCATGCATCCAATTATTCAGAATAAACCATTTACTCAGATAGCACCTATAACAAGATTAAATTATACAGACTAAACTAGAGCAAATCAGAGGCTATAAATTTAATAGGATATCGATACAGAGCTAACACAGCTACTGTAAATTTATTAAAATTTATCTAGGCATAAAACAGAAGTAGTAATTTTGACAAAATTAAACCACATATGGAAAAACTAATTAATACAAAAAGTTATATAATGTTTCTAGATCCTAAATTTTATAGACATGAACATATGACCAAAATAGAGTTCCAAAAATATTCTCAGATTTTTCTAAGCAAGGAAACTATTTATTATAATTAAAGTCTACTTAACAAGCATTAAATCAAATATATAGCTAAACAGATCTAAAATTTCCCAAACTTGTGCAACAACAAGGTTTTAGTAACATGCATGCATCGAAAAAGTTTCAAACACAGAACTTCAATATTTCTACCAGCATAAATACATTAGCAAAACTAGTAGATCTAGGAATCTTGAAACTTTGACCTAGTTAAAGATGTCAAAAAGGGTTCAAATTTTTATCAGGTACTAGTAACACTGCAAGACACATTCTAGCCAAAAACCATATGAAGTTATTGAGTACAACTCCTAGAACAATTAAAGCCTATTTATTCTATTCTTTTTCTTGGATTAACATGCTGACCAAAACTAAAGATGTAGGCCTTGTAACAAGGATTCCAAAACACTTGGATTTGTATTTTTCTAATTTTTCTATGAATTTCTAGGCATTTTCAAAGTTCACTGATTTGAATTCTAGAGTTCATGTACATTTCTCAGTTTAACCCCTGGAAGTTTTTGAATTCTAGCAGAAAGGCCCTTGGCCAGAGTCAGAGCAGAGGGAGGGGTTTTGACCGCCGATTCTGGCGAGATGGGTCGCCGGCGGCGAGGGCTAGGGTGGGGAAAAGCAGGAGGGGGCTGAGCCACACCTGTAGGTGTGATTGGCTCGACGGGAGATGGCCGGAGGAGGCTGGTCCGTGGAGGAGGTTGGCCGGCGGCGGCTCTGCGCCGCGGCGGCTCTGCGCCGCGGCGGCGGCTCTGCCCCACGGCGGCGGCTTTCCGGCGGCGAAGGAATGGGATGGCCTGGTCTGGGAGCTGCGCGAGAGCGAGGTGGAGCTAGGGGTGGGGTCTGCGCGGGCGGAGCGGCCATGGAGGAGTGGGGCAACGATGAGCTTGAGCTCGCCGGCGTTCGGGTGGGCGGTGGCGGCGTTCTGGAGATTTGGAGCGGGGAAGTGACGAGAGAGGGAGGGGATTGGAATGCGGGGGTTCCCCTGGGGCTGAAGCGCGCGAGAGAAGGGGAAACCGGGGCTCTTCCCCGAGATTGCCACGACGGCGGTGAGGTGGCGGCCGACTGGGGCCTCGGGGGTGCGTGGTAGGAGCGGGGGAGGTCCAGCGCGAGAGGAAAAGGGCGGCGAGGAGCCCGGGCACGACGCGTGGAAGGCCACGGCGAGCAGGAGGTGGCCTGCGGCCCTCCTAAGCGGTGGCGGCACCGCTCTGCGCCGGCGGCAGAGGAAAGCAGAGAGAGAGAGAGAGGAGGAAGATGACAGCTGGACCTATTTACAAATTCAAAAAAGTTTAGGGGTCCTACTATAAAATAAAAATAACTCCTAAACTAGGGCTCAAATGAAAAAGTGCCCAACATGAAAGTTGTTCAACTCTTCAAGATCTACAATTTTGATTTGTGCAAAATTTGATTTGACCAAAGGTTGAAAGGTTATCTTGAAAACATAGAAATGATTTTGAATTTAATGGAGTTTCATCTTTTCCAAAGCAAATTCATCTTAATTTCAGACTGAAAAGTAAAATTTCCTGCCATGTAATGATTACACTGAATTTTACAAAGAAAGCCTCCACCAAAGCAATATTCACCCATCTTATTCAAATTAAATTATAGGAAGGTCCTTGCATCAAATCATATTTACACAATTAACCTTATTATTTTTTTAACTAAGACCCTTGTTCAAGCAATTAAGCACATGATGCATAAAATAAATACAGTTCTACTGTGCAAACACCTAAGGTGTCACATCCCTGCCCGCCCTTATATATCCGAGGGGACAGGGTTACATGGAAAGTCCTAGCCGAGTACAGTTGGAATCCTACTACAACATAATCGGGTAGTTTCCTTTTTACTACAGCTAGTTCTACGCCTATGCGAGTAGTTACAAAAAGAGGTAAGGTACATCCATGAGCTATCTCTTACTCTAGAACATTCCCACGTTGTTGTCACGATCTATGTGGTGGATTTCCAATCCCGAGAACTTGTTTGCGAGCTTTCTGATTTCTTTAACATATGCATCCATTGTATCCTTGTAAATGTCCTATTCTTTATTTACTTGCTGGACGACGAGTAGAGAATCGCCGTAGACAAGTAGTCGCTTGATGCCGAGAGAAACTGCTAATCGAAGGCCATGTAGTAGTGCCTCGTATTCAGCTTCATTATTGAAGACTTTGAACAAGATTTGGAACACATATTTCAATTGTTCTCCCTTGGGGGAGATGAACAGAACTCCCGCGCTGCCTCCGTCGGCGAAGCACAGCTGTATCGCACGCTGGTAAGTTGAACCAGCGTTCTTCAACCCGAAGGACATTGTCTTGTAGGCGTATGCCCCATAAGGGGTGATGAATGCCGTCTTTATTTGGTCTTCTTTTTTCAGGGCGATCTGATGACAACCTGAGTAGCAGTCGAGGAAGGATAACATGACACATCCTGTTGTGGAGTCGATTACTTGATCTATGCGAGGTAACCCGAAAGGATCCTTTGAGCAGTGCTTATTTAGATCAGTGTAGTCGACGCACATCCTCCACTCGTTGTTGTTCTTCTTCTGGACGAGTACAGGGTTGGCCAACCATTCGGGATGGTAGACTTCTTTGATGAACCCTGCTGCGAGTAGTTTTGCCAGCTCTTTCTTGATGGGTTCTCGCTTGTCCGGTGAGAAACGTCGCAACCGTTGCTTTTTTGGTGTGGCTTTAGGGTCGACTTTTAAGGCATGCTCGATTAGCTCCTTGGGAACCCCTGGCATATCCGCTGGATTCCACGCGAATACATCTCGGTTGGCCCTCAGGAAGTTGACGAGCTCGAGTTCCTATTTGTCGCCCAAACCTACTCCAATGATGGCGGTTTTGGAGTCGTCTCCCTCTTGTAGCTGGATAGTCTTGGTGCCCACGTCACCAGTTGGCTTAACCGACGACTGGCTTTGCTTCTTGGAAGGCATCGACTCCTTGAGTGAGAGTTCCTTAGCTGCAGCAAGTATTTCGCTGGCAGAGCTTGGAACCCGGATTGTGGGGGCATGATCTATTGCTTCTTTGTCACACTCAAAGGACTTGAGGAGGTCTCTGCGTAGGGAAAGCACTCCTGTGTTGCCCGGCATCTTGAGGAGTTGGTACACATAATGTGGTACTGCCATAAACTTGCCTAGCACTGGTCTTCCCAGGATAGCATGGTAAGAAGATTCAAAGTCGGCTACTTCAAACTTGATGTACTCCATCCAGAAGTTATGTTCTGTACCGAATGTGACCGGAAGAGTAACCGAGCCAATTGGTGTGGAAGAATTTTTGGGGACAATGCCATAGAACGGGGCCTTGCTTGGAGTGAGTAGACTCATGTAGTTGAAGCCCATTTTGGCCAGTGTACTTCCGAAGATCAGGTTGAGCCCGCTGCCGCCATTGATGAGTACTCGAGTGAGCTTGGATCCTTGGACAACTGGGTCAAGTACTAACGGAAACTTTCCAGGTTCAGAGAAGCTGGTCCGTTGATCCTCCCTAGAGAAGGTGATGGGGACCTTGCTGTATTTTAATGGCCTCTAAATTGCTGGCTCAACTAAGAGAATTTCTCTGAGTAGAAGCTTCTGGGCTTGCTTGGAGAAGCTAGGATCTCCTCCAAATATGACGTTGACAGCGTTTTGCTGCTGTTGGAACCCGTTGCTCTTGGGGTGGATTGGACACCTTTTGTTGTAAAGGATCTTGTCTAACTGATCCTGCGGCTTATCTCCCTTTTTACCACGCGGGGTGTGATCCATGGTGCCGACAGTATCGTCAGGATTGCGCTTGCGCGCAGGATCCCACTGGTTGCTGGGCCCTCCACGGTTGTTGTGACGCTTCCCATTGTTGTCATTGTTGCGGCGTGGGAAGCGGCTGCGTTCTTGCTCCTCTTCGTCTGCCCAGTGCTACATCATGTCTCGTACCTCCACTACCATTTTGGGGCGATTGCGCCCGGAGTCACGGTATAGAGACTGGACAGTAATGCCGCTCTGAAAGTAGTCGATGACATCGTCATCGGCGACGCTGGGGATAGTGGCTCTTGTGTCGAAGAAGCGCTTGATGTAGGACCTAATCGATTCGCCTTGTTCCTGCTTGCACATCGACAAGGCGTGTCGGGTAGCTACTCGATGTAGCGACCCTTGGAAGTTGTCGATGAAGGCCTTCTTGAGATCATCCCATAAGTGTATGGACTCGCATGCCAATCTCTCGAGCCACGTGAGGGGTGCGGGCTCCAGGGCTACTGGGAAGTAGAGGACCTTGGTGTTGGTGTCTCCTCCTGCAACACTAACAGCGGTCGAATATAATCGTAACCATTGAGCAGGGTCTTGCTTACCATTGTACTTCTGGATGTTCATTGGCTTGAAATCCTTTGGGTACTCGGTGTTGTCGAAAACTCTGCTGGGGCTTGGAAGCGATCGAAATTATCTACAAGCTGCGATCTGCGTCTTGCGTTGATGATGTCCCGTGCGTCCATTATGGAATTTGCTATCTCTTCCCTGTTGTGCCCGCGGTTGTTGTTGTTGCGATTTGGCTGAGGCCCAGGGGCTTGGTTCGCCGGTGGTTGGCCACCCCTAGGTCGATGGATGCTTGCGACTTCCTTGTAACACCCGGTTTATAAAAGGACATAAACCGAGCAATCATATATGTGCCAGGATCAAGTCACACGTATATACAACAGAATGAACAATATATCACATCACATATCACGTAAAAGATATAATAAAGCGAGTACGAATGTTATTTATTACAATAATGACAAAATGTCTGATACAGCGGAAGCGTAAAAACATAAACGATAACTCTCGACGGAAGCTGAGCAGGGCGCCACAGGGACGTCGACTGGGAGACGAACGCCTAGAAGTCCTCGTACTCCTGGTAGTTCCGGGTGAACTCCCTCGCGTCGGCAGGAACTGAGCAGCAGTAGAGTATCCCCAAGAGGAAAAAGAGTAGAGTAGGCAAGAGTGAGTACACAACTTGTACTCAACAAGTATAACACAAACTATGAGGCTCTAAGGTTGGCTGACTCAACTGCATTAGCTTTTAAGTCTTGGCAAAATTTTATTTAAAGCTAATTACTACAAGTTGATGAATTACCATAAACCCAGTTTCATAGAAATTAATCAGAATTAATTAAGAACTACTGAGAACCATACCAAACCAAGCCACCCGGGGAAACCTGCCTCGTCAAAGGAAGATAACCCCACTAATCAAAAGGAGGATTTGGGCCGCTCATGACCGTGAGCACTGGCTAGTATACTAGTTTTACACTCTGCAGAGGTTGCACATCTTTACCCAAAAGTTGTGAGCTACGCTAGTTGTTCATCACACTTCTTTAGGTGAGATGGCTAGCAAGCACACTACGAGGCCTTTACAAAGAATCTCGTTGGTAAGGAATAACCGTGAGGGTTGGATCGACGACTATGGAGCAGGTCTAGTGGGCATCAAGAATACCACAGACGAGGCCACTCAGTACGAGGGACATAGAAGCTTACCACCCTTGCCCCGCAGGTAAGTTACTCCAAACCAAAAAGATCTAATTATTACGCCAAGACCGTCCCATTCCAGTCTTGTGGTAGCGCTGTTGTCCCAGGTTGTCGCTCTATGAACCGATCCTTATGGAGAGTGGCCAACCAAGCACTAAGCACCGTGCTGGCCCCCTAAACCATGTTTCTAACAAAAACTAATTTTAACGAGACGTGAGCCCCTCAAACGGGCCACTCTCAGAATTAAGTTGCATATACCATTAATCAAATTAATTAAAAAGGACCAAGTGTGTAATAGCACGGCACCTAGCACAACTAACCAAAATGCAACCCAAAGGATATACACAAAGGATATAAAGTGGCTAGGAAATCCTTATAGGCATACAGTATTAAAATGCAGTATAAAAATGTATTTAAAGTGATAGGTGGTGTTCATGTTATACTTGCCTTCCTCAAACTGTTCCTGCTGCTCAAACTGCTCAGAAGATGGCTCCTGGTACTGGTACTGAGTCTCCTCCGGTAGCTCAACGTCTACTTACGAACACATGGCCAAAAGCAAGGCACACAATAAGCATACAAGCAAACACTAACAAAAGCTAAGAAACAGTACATCAATACATAAAAACAACAAACAAAACTAGGCTAGAACTATTCTACGCGTTACAACGATCGCGTGGACATAAAGAATGCCTAAAACGGAGCTAAAACGCAAAAACTAGGCCTAAAACAAGGTACAAGGGCTTAACTATAAGAAAAATAGAGTTTCTGGGGGTTTTCTGCAAAAACCAGGGACTAAAACATAATTAAACCTTAGTTCTAGGGTCTAACGTGCAAAAATAGCAAGTCTGGACCGCGGGTTGATTCCCAAGAAACCGAGGGACTTAAACGCAAAAGTGGCATGTGTACAGCAGCCTTCACGTGGGGATATGGTTGTGTACTGTGCTGTGAACTCGGTCTACGGAATCTATGGACCAGAGAGCTATAACTACAGTCTACGGTGAGCCAGGTCCACACGAAGGGGTATGAAACACATCTATTATGGACCATAGATTTCAGATCCAAGGGCTCATACTGCTTCTTCTACCTCTGGTCATCAGAACGTGATGAACAGGCGCATACTCCATGAATGCACCTACAGAGGCTCTATGCTACAACCCGAGATCGATCTACACTCCACGGAAAATGCCCGGAAGCGGCAAAACAGAAAGCTCTCGGCATGGGGATCTCACCTAGGGCACTGGGGAGAGCTGCGACAGCGCGGGCTGATCGCGGGATGTGTAGAGCTCGAACTGGGAACTTCCTGGAACGGCGACAATGAGAGACGTCGAGCGGCGGCGGTTCCTTCTGGCGGCAAGGTCGACGCAGAGCTCGTGGAGGTGGCCGCTGTAGAGGCTCCCCGAGCTGCTGGACTCCACGGATCGACTCATTGAAGTCCTGCGGAGGTGCAGCGGGGGTGAGGAAGGTCTAGGGATCGCCGGCGGCCAGTAATTTCAGCGGCGCAGGGACTTGCCGGTGGTGCTGCGGAGAAGGAATTCCCTGTGTTACAGGGCTCAGAGCCGGGGAAGGAGTGCGCAAATGGGCTCCTGGACGCACGGCAAAACTCTTGCAGGGCTTGTGGTGGCTCGGGAGGTAGTGCAGCGGCAGAAGCACGGAGGCGCAGAGTTCCGGCATGGCGGGGCTTTGCGAGAGCAGCGGTGTTCGGCTTTGGGTCGCGTTCAGAGGGAAGGTGCGTGCCCAGGGGCGTCACGGGATGGTTTAAAGGGAGCAGGGCGGTGATCTCGGCGTGGAGCAGTGGGGAGGGGATCCCACGATCTCGCCGATGATCTCGGGTGCGAGGTCCGCTCGGGGAAGAAAGGAAAGGAGGAAGGAGAGCGCTGACTAGTGGGCCTGAGCATGCTGGACACGTGCGTTGCGCGCTGCTGGTGCCTGGCACATGGGCTGCGTGTGCTGCTGGGTCGGCTCGTCAGCGGGGCAGGGCGCGCGCGCTTGGAGACTGAGAGAGGGGGGCGGGATGGCAGTGACCTGGTTTGCTGAGGGAGCGCGTGCGCAGGCTCTAGCGGGTGGGGCACTTTGTCAGCAGCTGGGAGGGAGGCGCAGCTATTGCATCCGCGGGGAGAAGCGCTGGGTCGCTGAGCTGCGGGGCGCGCGGGTGCTAGCTGGGCCGAGGTGGGGAGCGGGCCGCGGGGAGAGTGGCGCTGGGCTACTGCCCTCCATGGGCCGAGCGCTGGGAAAAGGAGAGGGGTGAGCGGGCTGGGCTACTGGGCCACGGGGAAAGGAGAGGGAGAGGGAAAGCTGGGCCCGCGTGGAAGGGGTTGGGCCGGACTGGTTTGGGGTTTTTGGGCTGGATTGGTTCTTCTCTTTTTCTTCTTCTATTTCCTTTCCTTTTCTATTTCTAATTCAAACCAAACTAAACTTATTTGAATTCAAATTTGAATTTGAATTCAAACCACACTCAATCAAAAATAAATTATGCACCAGCATGAATGCACAAACAAGTTGAACCTAAGATAAATTTTAATTACTTTATGAAGCAAAAATAAATTATAAATGCAAGGCTAAGCAAATTAAATCCTAGAAAATTAAATAAACCAATTAAATTTATTATTAAACATTGGAATTTAAATTAGGGTGTTACATTCCTAATCCTCCTGGTTTCTTTGGTTTTGCTGCTCCAGTTGTTGCGATGGCTCTCGATCGGGTGCCATGAAGCGAGGACAAGGGGTTTTGTCTCTCGAGTTGTTCAACAGTGTTCTTGGCAAGGTGTATGACACATTCCATCTCTAGGTTTTGAGGCATCTGCATGAGCCGCAGGGTTGCTTCTGTCATTGCGGCGATTGGGGCTCTGAAAACTGGGTCCGCAACATTGTTGAATTTGTTATTGAGGTTACGCGGGAGAAGGCGAGCTCTTTCGGCATCTTGAACCATGCGTTCTCCTTTACGTTGATTTTTTATCCTGCGAGCTGTGCGAGTAGCTTCATCTTCATCTTGCGGAGAGTCTTGGGTCAGGTTGTCTTCTAAAATCTGATCCAAGGCTTCGTTTGGATCATGCTGACTAGGAGCACCTCCAGGTTGTTGGATAATCACCGGAACAAAACGTTCAGGAGAGAAGCTTTCTAGGTCTGACTCGTAATCAGCTAGGACAGTTCCTCCGGATCCAATTTCCCTCTCGGTTACGAGGGGAGTACCGTGTTGAAACGGAAGATCGTCAATGCTGGCAACTTCCCAAAGGTTGTTGAGTAGTTCTGCGATTGTATGACTTTGGCAGGACTCGAGTTGGATTTTTGCCGATTTATTGGTGATGAAATCCAGGCCATCTTGAGATGACTCGACTGGATCTGGGTATACGTCGAAAACGGGTGCCTCACGGCTAGCGGTGACTGAGTGGTTTTCGACGCAGAGGAGATGATCCAGGCTATTTTCATAGATGGATCTGATCATCTGTTTGTAAGTAGATGATGAATTGTGTAACCCAAAGAGAGTTTGAGCAAGAGGAGTCCCAATCTGAGTAAAAATTGGTTTGAGATCAATCTGAGTCCGAGTAGAACCCGAGTTGTCTTCGAGTTTCATCTCGATCTCCTTGGCGAAGCCAGGAAGCAGCATGATGCCATGATCATCTGATCCGGCAAGCTTGCTGAGACTTTCCAGCGTGGCTGCCTTCAGTGTGGGCGAATTGGTTTGGTGGCTGTCAAAGCCACCCGAACCATTGGCGACGTAGACCCATGAGCTGAAGACGAAGGTGGCGCCTTGAGGAGGCGTCATGGTGCTGAAAGCGAAAGTGGCCATCGAACTCGCCGAGGACCTCGCCGAGTCCCCTACCTGGCGCGCCAGCTGTCGGTGTTTACCGCCAAGCCTGCCCAGGGATACCCTTAGCACTAAGGTTTGTAGGTAGGGATTGACTTCTCTGGAACTCCATGGTGCAAGGAACACAAAGATTTAGACAGGTTCGGGTGGCGAGTTGCGTAATACCCTACATCCTGTGTGGTTGTTTGTATTGCCTTAGGTGTTGATCGTTTGGAGGGGGTCCTTGCCCGCCCTTATATATTCGGGGGAACAGGGTTACATGGAAAGTCATAGCCAAGTACAGTTGGAGTCCTACTACAACAAGATCAGGTAGTTTCCATTGTACTGCAGCTAGTTCTCCGACTATTCAGATAGTTTACAAGAGAAGTAAGGTACATCCATGAGCTATCCCTTACTCTAGAACATTCTATGCCTATAAGCAGTCCCGCTGCCCCGGGTCTCACATATCCATCCTCTGTCGCAGTTAAATCCCTGCCCCACCAACTACATTTAGTCTAGCTAAACTTGGCTGGGTCTTAAGATGAAAAAGGTGACAGAAAAGGACGAAATGGGGCTCGATGCCCAGAAAAGCTTCGCACAAATGTACGAAGACAAATATATGAACAAAAGAATTGGGGGTAAGATGATGAAGCTGGATCCCATAATAATACAGGAGGACAGAAACAAAATTAGAGCAGGGAAGACCCAACCCTCGCTCAAAATACGGAAGAAATCCAATAATCTCGCCCGTATTTTCATACGGACGGGCATCACCAAGTGTTGAACGCCATTGGATTACTGATTTTGATGGCAAAAAGCCCTGCTTAACTAGGAATTCTAAGTCGGATTTGGAACACTTACTTGATTCCCAGCCTTCCTCATGGGTTGGCTCTGCAGCCACACCCTTTCCCTTGCTTGATTTCTTCGGAGCCATTCGGAAATCTACAGAGCGCTTCACGCGCGAACACTAATAGAAACCCTAAGAACGGATGGGAGGCAAGAAAGGGCAATAACTTTAGATCAGGGGGCTTGAGGGCAAGAATAGATCTAAGCAGTAAAAGTGAATGGCGGCCGGTGGGGTAAAAACCTAGTTACCATTTCATTTTATAATGGCGGTGGCAGCATGGTAAAAAACACACCCAACAGGCTAACAGACTATTGCGAATTGCGGAAAGATGGGATTTTCTGATACATTTCCTTTTTTCTAGGATTACATTCTGGAAAAAGAAAACACTCAAATCCTTAGTCAACTACTCAACTCATCTTTCCTTGACTGGGATTACATTTCAGAACAAGGAAAAGTACTCGACACAATACAACTACTTGATATTACAACTCGAGTACCTTTTTCCTAACTAGCTCTACAATGACTCAGACGTGCATGCACACCACCTGGATCTCTTGGAGCTTCTAGTTGACACTTGTTGCAGCTAGATCGGCCCAAGGCCATGACAAAGTACAAACTTGTTATTCCCATCAAGGGAATAATGATACTCGTATTCTGGGAGAAAAGTTTCAAGAGTTTGGAGGCAGATTACAGCAATCACCTCGCAAGTCGTCTTGTAGCATCTTGCGGAGAAATTTCTCATTCTCCCTGAATACATTGTGACAAGATTATGTCTCCTTACCAGAGATGTCAGTTCTTGGGAACCCAGAAACAGGCAACCCCAAGGATGTGACACAACAAGACTCAACCCATCGACAGAGAACCTGCCTCCAGCATGGATCCGTCAAGAGAAGCAGGGTTGTAAGATGAGGTAGCAGGAACTTCTCTTGTCACTCGCAAGTTCTCTTCTAGCATCTTTTGTTGGAAAGAACTACACAAACTTCAGGAGGGCGAGAGCAAGAACACCAAAGATAAGCCATGGCTTCTAAACGTTGGTGCTTCTAGCAAAGGCCTCTTCCCACCTTTTATAGCCACAAGAGACCTTACTAGAGGACAGCTCATGACGCTACAGTGGCAGCGTCCACGAACGCATTCAAGGATGCAATAATGCAGATCCTCCATGCAGTAAAGTCCCACATGAGCACACAGTAAAGAGCCGTACATCTTGGGTTTTATTTCTGAAGTTATTTCGGGTGCAATCAGTGTGGCGTATCCAATTGCATCATTTTTCTGGGATGTTATACCCGAAAAAGAGGTCTTTTCGGATACTGGATCTGATGAATCCTGCAAATATTCTGAAGAATAAAATTGGATGCCACGTCTTAAATCCTTAATTCCAAATCTTTGCTTGGGGGCTACCCGTAGTATAAGGAATTTTGATTTAAGACTCGGGGGCTGCGGGATATGTACATCAGAGACTTATTTTTCAATTTTTTTTGGAAAATAATGAAGGTAAAAGAATGAAGTGACCCTCAGCCTGATTCTGCGATTCAACCTAAGACTTGGGGGCTACTCCATATGGAGCACGAGTACTTCGCGCACCATATATGATCAAGATTTCGGGGCTTGAGCACCTCACAGCCTCGAAGCAACTGGAAGTACTTGAAGGACTACTTGACGTATCTGAAGGAAGGCCCAGAAGCAACCAGAAGGATGTTCTGACTACTTGAAGTACTCAAAGACGCCCAGCCAAGTACTCGATGCCTGCAAGACTCGGCTACGAAGAGCTCGGGGTGTCGGTGTTTACCGCCAAGCCTGCTCAGGGATACCCTTAGCAGTAGGGTTTGTAGGTACGGATCGACTGCTCTAGAACTCGATGGCATAAGGAACACAAAGATTTAGACAGGTTCGGGCCGCGAGTTTACGTAATACCCTACGTCCTGTGTGGTTTGTATTGCCTTAGGTGTTGATGATTGTTTGGAGGGGGTCCCTGCCCGCCCTTATATATCCGGGGGGACAGGGTTACATGGAATGTCCTAGCCGAGTACAGTTGGAGTCCTACTACAACATAATCAGGTAGTTTCCTTTGTACTGCAGCTAGTTCTACGTCTATTCGAGTAGTTACAAAAGAGGTAAGGTACATCCATGAGCCATCCCTTACTCTAGAACATTCTATGTCTATAAGCAGTCCCCCTACCCCGGGTCTGACAAGCCCCCGAGCCCTTCGTAGCCGAGTTCTGCAGGCGTCGAGTACTTGGCAGGGCGCATTCGAGTTCTTCAAGTAATCAGAACCTCCTCCTGGTTGCTTCTGGTCCTTCCTTCAGATACATCGAGTAGTCCTTCAAGTACTTCCATTTGCTTCGAGGCTGTGAGGTGCTCAAGCCCCGAAATCTTGATCATATATGGTGCGCGAATTACTCGCGCTCCATATGGAGTAACCCCCGAGCCTTAGGTTGAATTGCAGAATCAGGCTGAGTGTCACTTCAGTCTCTTTCCTTCTCTATTTTCCAAAAAATTTGAAAAATAAATCTCTGATGCCTATATCCAGCAGCCCCCGAGCCTTAAATCAAAATCTCTTTTGCTGCGAGTAGCCCCCGAGCTTAGATTTTGAATTAAGGATTTAAGTCATGGCATCAGATTTTATCCTTCAGATTATTTGCAGGATTTATCATTTCCGAAATCCAAAAAGACCTCTTTTCAGGTAAAATCCCAGAAAAATGATACAATTGGATCCGCCACACTGATTGCACCCGAAATAATTTCAATAATAAAACCCGGGATGTACGGCTCTTTATTCAGTGCTCACATGAGATGTTACTATTTGGAGAATCTGCATTATTGTAGCTTTGACTACGCCCGTGAATACTGTCATGAATGCATCCGTGAAACGTGCACTGTTGATTCACGGGTTCTCCTTCAGCAAGTCTCCTTGTGGCTATAAAAGTCAGGGGAGAGGCCTTTGCTAGAGGCACCAAAGTGTAGCGACTATGACTTTTCCTTGGTGTTCTTGCTCTCGCCCTCCTGTGATTTGTGTATGTTCCTTCCAATAAAAGATGCTAGAAGAGAACTTGCGAGTGACAAGAGAAGTCTCCGCTGCCTCCTCCTGCATCCCTAATGCCCTTGTCGGATCCATGCTGGACATCATGTCCTTGCATCTTCCAATGAGGCAATTTTGGGGTCGCTGGGTTGAGTCTTGTTGTGTCACATTCTTGGGGTTGCCTATGTCTAGGTGCCCAAGAACTGACATCTCTGGCGGGGAAAATTGATCTTGCCACAAAGTGTTTAGGGAGAAAGAGAATTTTCTCTGCAAGATGCTACAAGAGGACTTGCAAGGTGATTAGTGTAATCTGCCTCCATACTCTTGTAGCTTATCTCCCTAAATATGAATATTTTTATTCCCGAAATGGGAATAATAAGTTTGTACTTAGTCACGGCCTCGTGTCGATCTAGCTGCAGCATGCTTCTCAGGAAGCCAAGAAGTGTGTGTGCAGACCCGAATTGTTTTGTAAAGTTATGTAAAAAGTACTCGAGTTGTAATGTCGAGTAGTTGTACTGTGTCGAGTAGTTGACTAGGGATGTGAGTGTTTTCTTTTCCAGAATGTAATCTCAGAAAAAGGAATGTCTCTTTTAAATCCCACTTTTTCCGCGATTTGTAATGGACTGTTGGCCTGTTGGGTGTTTTTACCATGTTTGCCACCGTCATTATAAAATGAAACGGTGACTTAGGTTTTACCTCACCGGCCGCCACTAGTTTTTACTGCTTTAGATCTGTCTTTCGTTCTCAAGCTCCCAGATCCAAAGTTCTTGCTCCTTGTCGTTCTCCATCCTCCTCTTAGGGTTTCCGCCAGTTTATGCGCGTGAAGCGATCCGTAGACTTCCGGATGGCCCCCAAGAAAGCGACCAAGGGGAAGGGTGTGGCTGCAGAGCCAACCCATGATGAGGGTTGGAACACAAGTAAGTGTTCTCAATCTGACTTAGATTCTCTGGTGTCGCAGGGTCTTTTAGTTCCCAAATCTGTTATCCAATGGCGTCCTGCCTTGGATTCAGATCATCCGTATGAAAATACGGGGGAAATCGTTGCTTTCACCTCATACTTGGAACGAGGATTGGGGTTTCCTTACTCTTCTTTCTTTTCTGGACTCTTGCGCTACTACAGGATCCAGTTGCATCATCTGACCCCAAATTTCTTTGTCCATATTTCCATCTTTGTGCATTTATGCGAAGCTTTTCTGGGCATCGAGCCCCATTTCGAACTCTTTCGCTTTCTTTTTCATTTGAAACCGTAGCCCAATAGATTCGTCTTAGATGTAGTAGGGGGCGCGGGTCTCCAACTTAGGCAAAGAAGAGATAGAGTATATATCCCTTATGACCTTAGTAATAAAGTAATCGAATGGAAGCCCAAGTGGTTCTATGTCAAGAACCAGTCGAGAAGTTTTCTATCCATTACTCCCGGACCTCCAATCCAATGGCCCGAGTGGAATAAAAAACTAGTCGATGAGAGTCAAATCTCTGAACTACTCGATCAGATTGCCATTTTGAGACAAAATATGTTGACTGGGGAGGCAGTCATGTTTGATTGGATGAAGCGAAGAATCTAGCCATTGCAAGCTCGGGAATCGTTCGGATTCCAATATTAGGGAACAACTGATCCGTCAAGATTCTCGGAGGAAGAGATCTCGGATGATGTAGTTTTTAGTCGAGTAAAATGACTTCTGAAGGATGTAAAGAAAATCCCAGTTGTTCCTGGTACACTTTCTGATGCGAATCCGCCGAAGCAGGTACTTGATAAGAGTAGTCGATTCATAGAAATCGAGTACTTTACCATAGTGTAAATCTGATAGGATTTGCTTTCGGTAGGAGGACGTGGATCGCTTTAAGAGTAGTCCTTCGCTACCAGGCATTTATTCACTCTTTTGTTCTTCCAATTTCCTCAGTCTGTTAATCAAATCTTAGTATGCTCATATGAGATTTCATATGAACAGTACTGATGTCTAGACTTGATTATGCAGATGAGGAAGTGTCTGGAGAAAGGAGTGATGGGGAGCACAGCCCCACTCCAAGTGCTGATGCCCAGACCGAGCGCCTGAGGAGTACTCGGTCAGTGGCGAGGAAGCGTAGCAGCTCCTCCAAAACTACTAGCGACAGGTGAATAGCTAGTTATATTTGCAATCGAGTACATTCTAATTGTCGATTTGCAAGTTTTGATTTGTGTTTTTGCTTTTCTAAGTCCGGGGCTAAGATGCCACAGACCTCATCATCTGGGGATGATTCTACGGTGGTACAAACTGTCCCCTCCACGACAGTGGACCCGTCAAGTGGGATCGGGGCTACTCCTTCAGCGAGTAGTTCCGATATAAATAAGACCGTCGATGCGGGTAAGCTGGCCGTGATCACGAAGCCTGCCCGTAAATTTGGCGTCAAGGGGTTTGCCCTCATAAGAGCTCCTGCGTAAGTTCTTTAGAACTTGTATATGTAGGATCTGTTTTGAATCTAGTAGTTTGTAACTACTTTGTCTTTGCAGAGATGCGGTCCTAGGAGAGGACGTGGGAGTTGAGAGCCACTTAGCTTCTCAGCTGGAGCTGGGGAAGCCCCCGAGTACTCCCGATATGAGTGCTCCTGATGCGGAGGCTATGGTCGACTCCATGCTTCTGGATTCTCCTTTACCCCATTCTGAGAGGGCCAACGAGGAGATCCCGGAAGGTTGTGGAAGCTTCAAGCTTTCGGAATAAGGAGAAGGCGAGAAGCTTCCTGAAGGAGGCGATAATAAACAGCCTGCGGAGACCCCTGCAGGTAAGCTTGTAGTGCCTTGTAGGAAAAGTATCCTTTTATTTTCCATTATTGTAATTTAAGTGGCATGTTCTTCCTTTAGATTCCCAAGTCACAGGGAATACTATAGGAAAAATTGAAGAAGTGCCCAAGAGGGCTGTTATAGAGGTGGTGGCAAGTGCTGCCCAGGTCACATCGGGAAGCAATTTGCCAAGAGAGAATGTGGAGCTAGCTGTCAAGCTGCTAGAAGTAAGTAGTCGAATACTTCGAGTACTTTTGGAGTAGATCAAGTAGTATTCTAATCTTTTTGTTTTGTAGAAAGCACTGGGACGAATGAGTGTCCAGTCTCTAGATGAGACAAAGCTAAATGCTCTCAAAGAGAGGGTTAAAACGCTCTCGTCTGAGAAGACTGCTCTTGAGGGGAAGTTGAAGAAGCTGTCCCAATCAAAGAAAGGTTAGTCTTTAGCATTTGATATGCACTCGACTAGTAGGTCTGCTTAGTGTTTATAAAATTTTCTTTTTATCGAGTACACAGCTTGTGCAGAATCTTTAAAGATTCAAGAAAGCTTGGTACTGGATCTAAAGATTCTTATGTACCGCAACGCAGATGAAATAGAGAAGCTTAAGAAGATCAAGGAGGACTCTGACCGTGAGGCCGCGACGATGCTGCAACAACTCAAGACTTTGTCAGAGTCTCGAGACACGATGTAGTGAGAACTCGTGGAGCTGAGAAAAGTCAGAGATGCTACCCTGGAGGTGACGGAGGCCATGGACATCCCACAAGAGGATGGGGACGAATCGCTCACACTGGCTGGGAGGCTTCGCAGGGTGCCAGGATCCTTCGAGAGGTTTGTCTCTGACATCACTCGTCAGTACGTAGGTCATGTGCTTGGGCTGGTGAAGTCTTATTGGCCAACCACTCGTCTGGACGCCCTTGGACAAGGTGCCAAGGCTGACTGTACGGAAGATCAGTTCCGTGAGTATTTGGCGGAAACCTCCGGGGTGGCTGATCAGATTGTAGAAGCCTTGAGTAGGGCAGAGTCTCCTTAAGCTTGTCTTGTGATTGAATTGGCGTGTGAGCCAGAAGTACTTTAAACAAATGTTAGATATTTGTGTAATGTTAAGTACTTGGAGGTAGGATTATGGAGTCCTTTGTTGTGTCGGTAGCTACACTCGAGAGTCCTGAGTGTAGGCGACATCGTGCCCACTCAGTTATAACAGTAGGTACGATGCATTGTATCCGTAAGTGCCACGGGAGGCATTCTCGAATAGAATCGAATCTGTATGGTTATGAAACCATGGTGCTGACTGGTTAGGATTGAATCCCTCGGGATTAACCAAGTGGGAATAGCACTATGGGGGTGTTCAAAGCTGTAGCTTAGTATGGGTTTCCTTTTCAAAGGAAATGTTTTATTAGCGCGTAGCTATTGTGGACTTTGTTATCCAAATCGGGGGGAGATCTTATTTAGAGAATCTAGGAGGTATAAGGGGTTTCTTGATAGATAAGAGGACAGTCAGCTCTCGGCAACTACTTAGAGTACTAAGGGAAAACAGGAGTTCTTTTTGTATCTCAAGCAAGCGAGTAGTACCCGTCAAGTACTCGAGGCAAAAAGACTCCGTAGCGGAGATTCCCATAGTAAACTAAGCAAGCGGGAAATTTGTGTCACCTTATTTTAGAGTATCATGAACTTACCCGTGCTCCTTAAGGGATTTTCGTAGTTGACCATTTAGGATAGACCTTGTTTGGTTACTCAGATAGTATGCAGCTGTTTACGAAAATGGCCCAAACTACTCGATCGTATCGAGTAGTATGTCCTTTAATGGACTAGATTGGTTTCTAGAATAGGACTGTTAGGATTGAACTCCGTCGAGTTAACCAAGATGTGAATATTCTAGAAACATCCCAAACTTACTCTAGTAGAGCGAGTAAGGTGTCCTACCTGAGGACTACAGTAACTCTTAGGCAAGTCTGTTAGGTACTAACCCCGTCGAGTTGTCCAAGACGAAGGTGCCGAAAGAGTATCCAAGACCTATTCGAGCCAGCGAGTAGGGTGTCCTTTAACCAAGGACTGGAGTAATCCTTAAGACAGAACTGTTAGGTACGAACCCCGTCAGGTTGCCCAAGACGTAAATGTCGAAAGGATATCAAAAGCTTACTCGAGCGAGGCGAGTAAGGTGTCCCTTTAACTAGGAACTAGAGTAATCTTTAAGAAGAACTATTAGGTACGAACCCCGTCGGGTTGCTCAAGACATAAATGTCAGAAAGATATCCAAAACTTACTCAAACGAGGCGAGTAAGGTGTCCCTTTAACTCGGAACTGGAGTAATCTTTAAGACAGAACTGTTAGGTACGAACCCCGTCGAGTTGCCCAAGATGTAAATGTCAAAAAGATATCCAAAACTTACTCGAGCGAGGCGAGTAAGGTGTCCTTTTAACTAAGGACTGGATTAACTCTTAGGGCAAGTCTGTTAGGTACTAACCCCGTCGGCTTGCCCAAGATGAAGGTGCCAAAGGAGTATCCAAAACCTACTCGGGCAGGGCGAATAGGGTGTCCTACCAGAGGACTAGAGTGTCTTTTAGGACAGAACTGTTAGGTACGAACCCCGTCGAGTTGCCCAAGATGTAAATGCCCAAAAAGCACTCAAGTATGAACCATAAAAACCACTCAATAGCTGCTCGAGCCGAGCAAGGCTTTCGAGATGGGGTACTGGTCGTGTGAGCGAGAGCCAGGTAGTCAATATATGAAAAATCAACTTTGTTTGGATTTGTCGAAATTACGATAGCTGTAAAGTGACAGACTCTGACTCTTAAGACCTACCCCTTGCTCGTTAGACGTGAGCAATGGTTTACATGACTGGAAAAAAATTATTCGAAGAAGGAACTTAGTCGATATGATGGTCGACTAAATTCGAGGTAGAACTAGTCGATGCAGAGGTCGACTAGATTTATCTGTGGTGTCTCCTTCAGGAGAGGTGCCCCAAGGGCCTTGCGGAGTAGTCACACTGGAAGATCGTGTGAGAGCTCTTTGGGTGGATAAAGCACTTGCATAGCAGTACTTTGTTGATCCTGTTTCTGCTCTGAGACGATTCACCTTGATGCTGGGTGCGTGGTTTACCCTAAGGGTGGGTACTGATGGTTGCCGGCTTGTGCTTCTTGAAGGGAGCGGAAGTCCTTGGCGGAATGCGGTAGTTGGAAGAAGGGCTGTATGCCTCGACTTCCTCCCGTTCCTTTCTCCTTGAGATGATGATGTTGCGCGCGTCGCGCCCAACGTTGATCACGCTGCGGAGGTCGGAGTTGGAGTAGTCGTAGTTGTCGCCTTGTTGTTCTTGTAGGGTGTTAACAAGGCGCTGAAGCCTGAACGCCCTCTTCTGGTTGAGCAGGCAACGATGTTCATAGAGATCTTCTGCTGGATGTTATTTGTCCAGTTGGACGGTGACGGTCACTGCTGGGGGAGGAGGAGCAGGTAGATCCTCCTTGGTAGTGACTTGGGCTTCTATGATTGTAGGAGGAGTAGTTTCCATGCTGTCAGAAAGGTACTCGTTGAAATCATCAGAATTGTAGTCGTCGAGGTTGAGACGCTCCGTGGGATCGCCCTCAGGTTCTTCTGCGATACGAACCATGAGGATTTCACGACAGAGGTCTTGAATTTCTTGATCTTGTTTGCTTTAGGATGGGTCTAAAGGAGTGCTCTGTTGGTAAGGCAAATCCGCTAGCTGTGAGGCAGAAGCGCTGGGATCTTGTGCCTTCCTGAGGTGCAATGTCCGTCCTTGTGGCGTTGCATATATAATCAGGTTAGGGAGGGAGTCCTGATCGGACTTGAGGTTCTTAGCCGAGTTGGACTCGACTTGTTTACTATACTGGATTAGGTCGTCCAGCTGTTCCTACGTGTCGGAGGAGTACTCGGATTCGGAGTCGGTTAGCCCACCGATTTTTGAGTATGTATGCTTTGGATGAGCGAGGAGTAGTATGCCCATCTCTACACGGAGAGCATTCTCGTTCATCCAGTGTAGCCATGATTGAGTAGGAGTTAGCCCCTCAAGCTCCTTAATCCAGGGTTTGTCATAGATTGAGTCGCTGGATTGTTCTGGGGCCTTGGCTTTTCCTTTTTTAAGCTTGGCCAGTTCCCAAAAAGCGTCGGCATGCTCGGTTGGTTTGGCCATGGCGTCCATGAACAGCTCGAAATTGTCTGAACACTCTTCAAGATCGTCAAATGGTTCAAAGTTCTCGAGACAGTTCATGAAGCGGTCAAAGTCCTGATCGAACTTGGACTCGACTGGTTTCGGAGTTCGAGTGTGAGCAGGTTTCGGTGAAGGGCTCTGAGGTATCCTGGAGATAGACGGCCGCATCCGAACAAGATGGGGGTTTGTCTCACCAGCTCCCCCACAGATTCCTCCTCCCGATTTCTGCTCTTTGTTTTGCAGAGTGCTTTCAGCTACCTTAATGCAGTTAGCAAGCTTTGAACTTACCCGATCGGTCCCTGAGAGCATGTCGCCCGGGTTTAGTTCTTTAGGGTTCTGCTGTGGCTTAGATGAGCTGAGAGCAGTTTCTGCAAGTTTGATGCAGCCCTCTATCGATCGTGAAACTTGATCTACTCCAGCGAGTAGTATTGAGCTTTTGATCTTGGGGCGTTTGATTGTCTTCAGACGAGCCAGGTATTTTCCAAGAGTTTTGGAAAAGTAAGGCTTCTCGGAGTCAGAATTTGTGTTGAACTCGACCAAACCAAGAGTTTGGTTTGGAGTCATCACGTTTCCTGGGTTGTCCGAGTCGAGTTCGGGTGGAACTCTTGTCCTCGTCGAGATCCGTTGACTCGCGGATGCTGGCGAGTTGGGAGTGGGTTTTCGATTTAGGCGAGTTAGGTGTGACAAGGTGGCTGGAAAAGCCTCCCGTTCCATCAGCCGTGCAAGCCCAGGAACCGAAAACAAAAGTCGTGCCTTCTAGCACGTTGTTGGCGTTGCTTGATCCGGCCATCGAATTCGTTGGTGAACTCACCGAATCCCCTACTTGGCGCGCCAGCTATTGGTGTTTACCACCAAGCCTACTCAGGGATACCCTTAGCAATAGGGTTTGTAGGTAGGGATCGACTGCTCTAGAATTCGATGGTACAAGGAACACAAAGATTTAGACAGGTTTGGGCCGCGAGTTTGCGTAATACCCTACGTCCTGTGTGGTTAGTATTGCCCTAGGTGTTGATGATTGTTTGGAGGGGGTCCCTACCCGCCCTTATATATTCGGGGGGACAGGGTTACATGTAAAGTCCTAGCCAAGTACAGTTGGAGTCCTACTACAACACAATCGGGTAGTTTCCTTTGTACTGCAGCTAGTTCTACGCCTATTCGAGTAGTTACAAAAGAGATAAGGTACATTCATGAGCTATCCCTTACTCTAGAACATTCTATATCTATATGCAGTCCCGCTGCCCCGGGTCTGACACGGGGGCTTGTCAGACCTGGGGCAACAGGACTGCTTATAGGCATTGAATATTCTAAAGTAAGGGATAGCTCATGGATGTACCTTACCTCTCTTGTAAACTACTCGAATAGGCGTAGAACTAGCTGCAGTACAAAGGAAACTACCCGTCTTGTTGTAGTAGGACTCTAACTGTACTCGGCTAGGACTTTCCATGTAACCCTGTACCCCCGGATATATAAGGGCGGGCAGGGACCCCCTCCAAACAATCATCAACACCTAAGGCTATACAAACAATCACACAGGACGTAGGGTATTACGCAACTTGCAGCCCGAACCTGTCTAAATCTTTGTGTTCCTTGCACCATCGAGTTCCAGAGCAGTCGATCCCTACCTACAAACCTTACTGCTAAGGGTATCCCTAAGCAGGCTTGGCGGTAAACACCAACATCCCGACATTCAGTTAACAGATCATCAAAAATGTCAGATGCCTACCAAGTTGGCTGAGTTTACCTTCATTGTTATTTGTCAATACAGTTATTTGTCGAAAGTACCTTCCCTTTCAAAACATCCTAAATCCTATAATTTCTGTAGATACCCCTGGTTTACTTGTTAAATGTTTGTGGCTTTCTTTTCCCTATTCCGCATCTGCAGAGAATTTAATTACTGAGCAAAAATATCAAACAGACCACATAAGTTTAGTGAGGCCTAAGGTACTATCTGAAAGGATCTTGGTGATGCCTAGAGGGGGTGGTGAATAGGCTATCGGTGTTTACCGCCAAGCCTGCTCAGGGATACCTTTAGCAGTAGGGTTTGTAGGTAGGGATCGACGGCTTTGGAACTCGATGGTGCAAGGAACACGAAGATTTGGACAGGTTCGGGCCGCGAGTTGCGTAATACCCTACGTCCTGTGTGGTGGTTTGTATTGCCTTAGGTGTAGATGATTGTTTTGAGGGGGTCCCTGCCCGCCCTTATATATCCGGGGGGACAGGATTACATGGAAAGTCCTAGCCGAGTATAGTTGGAGTCCTACTACAACACGATCGGGTAGTTTCCTTGTACTTCAGCTAGTTCTACGCCTATTCGGGTAGTTACAAAAAGAGGTAAGGTACATCCATGAGCTATCCCTTATTCTAGAACATTTTATGCTTATAAACAGTCCCACTGCCCCAGGTCTGACAAGCCCCCGAGCTCTTCGTAGCCGAGTCCTGCAGGCGTCGAGTACTTGGCTAGGCATCTTTGAGTTCTTCGAGTAGTCAGAACATCCTTCTGTTTGCTTCTGACTCTTCCTTCAGATACGTAGAGTAGTCCTTCAAGTACTTCCGTTTGCTTCGAGGCTGTGAGGTGCTCAAGCCCCGAAATCTTGATCATATATGGTGCGCGAAGTACTCGCACTCTATATGGAGTAGCCCCCGAGCCTTAGGTTGAATCGTAGAATTAGGCTGAGGGTCACTTCAGTCTTTTTCTCCTTCTTTACTTTTCAAAAAATTTGAAAAATAAATCTCTGATACATATATTCCGCAGCCCCTGAGTCTTGAATTTAAATCCCTCCATTTAGATTTAAGAATCAATGTAAACTCGTGGCAAAAACTGAAAATTTCCCCGTGAAGGAAAGAGTCCGTTAGCATCCCCAAATATTCACAAAATTACCACTGAAGACCGTATAAAGCCGGTTGAAAACTTCCAAGGGTTTTACCCCTTGAACTCCTGGCCGCCGTCAAACTCAAATTTTGCATTTACCTCTTCTCAGTCAAAATCCAAAAGCCCCTCTCGTAGCCCCCGAGCCAAAACTCGTGACTTTGAGATGGCTCCCAGGAAGAACAAATCCAAAGTTGAGGAGGGAACTGTCGCCAATATGTCCACAGGTTGGCATAAAAGCAAGATGTCTGAATCACTAGTCCGAGAGTTGGAGAATATGGGTCTCCTCCAAGAACAGGGCATAAGCCAATGGCGCGCTGGTGAAGGAGAAGATTACCCCATGGAAGGTACTCTTGAGACCGTTATGTTTCGTGATTTTGTTGAACGTGGTCTCACTCTTCCCATATCAGAATTTTTCTATAGACTTCTTCAGTTTTGGAGAGTTCAGTTACACCATCTCACTCCCCAATCCATCTTGCTTCTTTCAATTTTCACTCATTTCTATGAGGCATTCCTTGGACTTCTCCCCCATTTCTATCTTTTCCAACATTTCTTCTTCCTTATTCCAATCCTAATGCCGCCAATCCCGCCGTCGTCGGGGGATGTGAATTGGTACTCTGCCCTTAGAACCGAGGCGAGTACTTGGCTTATGATCCGGCGGATCAAGGAGCTGAATAGAAGAAATTCTGGTTCCATGTTGGGAACTTTGAATCCCTACTTCCAGAAAGGACTGCTGGTGCCCCCCAAGTCCAGGAGAGCTGGTCGAGCAGAGGACCTAGTGGCAAGCAAGTTGAAGCCATTCTTCGTGC
Organism: Panicum virgatum; assembly: GCF_016808335.1. Classification (NCBI taxonomy): domain Eukaryota; kingdom Viridiplantae; phylum Streptophyta; class Magnoliopsida; order Poales; family Poaceae; genus Panicum; species Panicum virgatum. The sequence continues at coordinate 25,347,831 of NC_053139.1, forward strand.
GATTGCCATTATTAAGAAAAAAGGAGTCACTGGAGATCATGTGGTCTTCTCGTTTATCAGTCGCCGGACGCAGCCTCTCCAGCTGCGAAAGCATCCTGGCTTTAGATTTGAAGGTACGCAGGATCCCACTAGGATGTCCTCAGAACCATTGGCTTAGTCTGAAGTGATAAAGAGATGCTGCAAAGTACTCGATAACTTCGACAAGTCTTTGACACTTCCAACACTCTTCTCGGCACAAAATCCTCCCGAGAATGCCTGGGTACGTGCTTTGGATACCATGTCGAGTACTTGTAGTCAACCATTTTCGATCTTCTGTCTAAGTATTGGCTTCTTTCTACAGAAGAATTATAAATCCTGGTATTGTATGCCTCCGACTTCCGCGAATGCTGATTCTGATGATAGTAAAAAATAGAAGGTGGCTCCCGGATCAATGTTGCAGAGGAAAGTTCCTCGTCTCGATGCCGGCCAGTAAGTATATAACCTTTTGTTGATTGTATCCCGTTTGCCTCAGCTTTCTTAATCAGAATCTTTGCTTGGCTAGGGTCCAACATCTTTCGGCGCATGAAAAAGATCAAGTCCAAGACTTCCGCAACTGGGTGTCGAGTGGTTCGGAAGAAACTAGTCGATCAGCCCCAGATTCTCCTGTAATCGGGTTGATCAAGAACCCGACTGCCAGTTGCCCGAGTGTAGACACAGCTGAGAAACCAAGCGATCCAAGCCTTGAAACATTTGATACTCCAGTGTGTGACACCTCAGGTGTCAGTACACTTAAATACAGATTACTATACCTCATTTGAACTTAAAAGAACAATGTGGGAATTAATTTAAAGAGAGGGGGGGTCAAATAAAAGTCAAAATATACAAAGGAAATTAAAGGAGAAAGAAAAAGGAGTGAAAAGCTACTCAAATTTCAATTCAAAAATGTGCACAAAATTTTAGTTGGCTCATGAGAGGTACTTCAATTGACATTTGCTCAATTGAACTTTAGCCAAAATCAAGTCAAAAACTGAATAAAACCAAAGTCCTTTTGTGCAAATTTGCAAATGTGCAAATAGTTCAAAATGTGAGTTTCAAATGAAAATTTGCATAACACGAAAGTTGTAGATCTTGAAAAGTTATGCAAAATTGGTATTCAACACTTTTTCATTTGAGCCCTCTAAATAGGAGATATTTTTAGATTACCGAGAGGTCCCTGGAATTTCAGAAATCGCAGATATGCCCTTATCTCCATCTCTCTCCTCCCGGCTTGCTCTGTTTCGCCGCCGCCTGCCGTACGCCGCCGGTGGACCTTGTCCACGGCGCGCCCGCGGCCAAATGGACCTGGGGAACCCCTCTAGCGCCACCTGTCCCGCCCCTTGGCACTTCCCCGCGCGCACACGCGTCCCAGACGCGCTCCCGAGCCGCCACGCCACCCCCGCCAGGCGCAGCGCCACTGCCCCCTCCACCCGCTCGCCGTCGAGTCGCCCAGGGCCAAATCGACCCCCCCCCAGACGCTACTCACCTCACCCAGGAGCTCCTTGGCCTATAAGTACCCCCAGAACTCCACCGTCGCGCGGCTTCTCCTCCTTCCTCCTCCTCCCGCCGCTCCGCCGTGGCCGGCGAGATCTAGCTCGCGCGGACCGGCTACCCCAGCCCTACATTGTCCCATCCGACCACCGCAGCAGCTTCGCCACCTCTTAGTTAAGCTACATGCGCGCGGAATCGAACCCAAACCTCCTCCCGACGCCGTTCCTCTTCTGCGCCGCCGCCGTTGAGCTCGGGCTCACCGCGGACTGGCCAGCCCAGAGGGAGTCCGTGCACGACAGCTACCCCAGACGCATCCTCAAGCTCACGCGATGCTCGTGCGTGCCCTGTTCCCCTACCCCGAGCCCTCCTTCACCTCCAGCGCCGTCGACCTGAACATCCGCTCCGCCATTGACGCCGACGAGCTCTATCCCGTGCACCAAGCACTCGAACGCCGACCAGGGTAGGTGTTCCTCGATCCCTACTCTCCCACGCACCTCCCCGTTGCAGCCCCGGTAAGCCCTGCCTAGCAGAACACCACCGGGCGAGCTGCAGCGGCGGAGAAGGCCGGCGAAGTGGCCGGTTGTAATTTCTTTTTTCGTTCAAGGGTGCGTTTGCAAGATTTCCAGTGTATGGCAGTGAACTTCTAAAATGCAAAACAAATCACAAAAAAATCGTAAAAATGTAAACTCAACTGATCTGGAATCCTTGTAACAAGATCTACAAGTTTTGTAACAGTCAAATCTGCAGAACTCTACCAAATTTAATCTAGGAAAAAGAATAAGAAAATCGACGTATGCATGTTCAGGAAGTTCTACTCAACAAATGACCTTAATTTTTGAATATGTTGTCACTAATGGAATATTAAGATCACAGTAAAAAGATGGCACCCAACCAAAGCAGTTATCATATTGGAACAATCAAGATTCTCTAATCTGTTGCTAGACTTCTCGATTTAATACTGGAAGAGATGCACATTAACTTGCTCTGGAATTTTTACTGCAGACATGTGTAACTGAAGTCTTGTTAATCCATAAATTTTGGATTTATTGGAGTTCATTTGCTATATAACATGTTTTATGATTGTTTAATCAACTTAATTCATCATATATAGTTGTTTTGCTCAGAAAAATCTGGATTTATTTCTGAAGTCTCATTTTAGCTTTGTGTTCCTGTATTAAAATTTTGAGCTGCAGTTACTGAGTTTTGCTTTGGTTAATAATCATGCTTAATATCCCATGGCTAGATTTACCATTTTTGTTCTGAGTAAACTAGGCCGTGCCTGATCTTGATTTTTGGACATGATCTTGTTTAGAGTATGTTCTATCTGTAATAAAAAGTTCATATGCAGTACTGGTTAAATGCACTTTGAGAAATTCATGCTAATTCATGTTATGTTAAATGCATAACTAATCTATCTTGTGGTTATAAAGCTCAATAATTTTTTTGGAGTATGTTTAGCTCATGAATAGGCTCTGGTAAAAATTTGAGAATCATATCCCTAGTACAACTCTCTGGAGAATTAATCTTAATTAAATGGCTTGTTGTTTTTGTTCTTTTTGTCACCTATGTTGTATAAGTGAATAAAATCTGGAAAAATTTCAGGACAGAGTAGATGCTTGGTAGATGCTCCCATAAAATTTGTAGCACCAGAAACCATTTCAAACGTTCGGTACAAAAAGGTGAAACAACTAGAGTAATCTACTTATATGTATAGTATAGTAATTGCTTTATGGTTAAAGGCTGAAGTTTATGCCATCAATGCTTAAGTTTGGATCTGTGTTACTTTAGTTTTTCCATCACTAGCTCATGAGTAGTTTTGTTGTGATAAAATAATGAAAGCATGTTATGTGTTATACTGATAAAAAAATGAAAACCAAACCACACAACTCTTTTATGAAGTAAAGTGAAATTAGAAACTACTCTATAAATGACTGCCCATGAAATGAAATATTGAAATCATCACTAAATTAACTTTTGTTGAACTACAACTTTATCGTGAAGGAAAGAAATAGTTATCCATGAATAACTCATAATCTTGCATTGCATATAGAAACGGTTAATCTCGCGGACGGGGACTACGAATTGGTGCCCGCGGACTCTCGTGTGGATCAGGAGGTCAATTTGAACTGTACTAACTTGTCTCAAGACCTGGGCCAAGCCCCAGAGGCTTTTCTGCCTGACAGTGCCCAAGAAGGCAAGCCCCGGAGCATAATCCCCCTATTTTTCCGAATTATTATTCAGCTACCTATTTATTAATGTATTGTAATAGTTTTTTTCTGCATTTAAGTTTTCTAGGCGTTGATCGAAAACCTTAGATGCATGATCCCTAGGTACCTATGTTTGAAACCGGATCTTTTTATCGACTAGTTGCCATGCTAAATAGGTACGGTAGAAGTCGAGTGGTTTCCTGCCTCTCGCGAGCAAATAAGATTTTGACTGACTTTAATTCCTGCTGAAATGTAAGGACGACGGGCGGGGTTGTGTAGTTGTGATACCCCGATGGTGTAGTCAAAAATGGCTAAGGTCGCAGTGTGTGGCTCATTTCGTTAAGCGTTTGAAAGTACTAGCCACATGCCGAGAAATATGGTAATCGGTAAGCTTAAGTATCTGATTGGACCGGCGAGTGGAACGACCTTTGCACCCTCTTGGTAGAAGTAGGTTTATTTTTGTCGCGACATACGGGTGCAGAGACGTCGGGCTCTGTAGTCGGGGAGGGTGCCCCGGATCCACGTACTGGAAAGAAAGGGGAGCGAATTCGATCCCCATGCGTGTGGTCTAGATTCCCCTGGCCAGGTTGAAATTCGATTCGGAATCGTCCGCCTCTCACGGCATGAGATTGCATAATGTTTTCGGTCACACAGAGTAACAAGTGGAACCAATGTTGATAATACTGCTGTATGATTAAATGTATGCTCTACCATGCTTGAGTAGAGATAGTTGCAAATTTAGAATGGTTAATCTAACTAGAAGATGGCTAATTAAAATCTGAAAATAAGTATCAACTCTTAGTGGCATTTTTTGCAAACAAAAACCACAAACCAAAAAGCCTTGCATGTCTAGTTATCGGACTATGATATATCCGGAGACGGGTCAGTCTTGCTGAGTATTAGGATACTCAGGCTTGCTTGTGGCACTGTTTTTTAGGTACTAACTTTGAAGATCTGTTTGCGAGTCTTACTTGGCCATGTACTCTGCCTCCGGGTTGGTCTGTTGAGTGGGATGCCCCTTCAGCTGGTACTGATCACCCTCCCGCTGAGTGATGTTTTCGTATGGGTTTATCAATGCGTCACATTATTACGCTAGTTATCTTTTAATGCTTCCGCTGAACAATGAGACTTGAATAATTTGAGTAGATGGAACTCTGTAGTACTTTGCTACTCTGAACATGGTTTGTAATAAATTTCCTTTCCGCTGCAATCACTCTGAGATGTATGAAATGTTCTGTGTTGTAATCTCTGGGCTCACCTTCGTGTGAGTGTTGTCTGCTGATCCTGGAATAGCGTGGCTTTTATCGAGGCTTCACTCGAGGGACTACTGGTGAGTGCCAATTTGGGTCAGAGTTGCTCAGCAACAAAGATCAGTGCACCCGGGCCCAGTAGTTTTGGGTGGTTCCGCCACACAGTGGCTGCTGAGGGAGCTTCCAAAGCTAGTGGATCTAGGAGTAGTGGAGCAGAAGGGTCAAAAGGTCCTTTCGTTCGACTGGTACCATTCCAGTCTATGCCTGAGTCAGCCCAAGAAGAGCTGGGAAAGGAACTGTTTGATGATCCGCTGTTGTCTCTAGACAACATGAAAAAACTTGCAGATTGTATGCAGTGGAGCTTTAAATTCACCAAGGTGAGCCTTCTGCCACTATTTGTCTTTGTCGAGTAGTTGTTGATATCTGACCAGATTCGCCTTGTATGTCTCAGGATGTAGCCAATCGATCTTTCTTAAAGTCTCATGCTCTGTATAAGACTGTGGACAATAGAAAGGTCTTGGAGGATCAGAGAGCCATGATTGCCAAATGTCTGGATGAGTCCCTGGCGGCTCGTAATAAGCTCTATGAAGCAAATCAACGGCATCATCTGGAGATTTGTAATATGAAACTCCAGATCAAGAATCTTGATGAAGAAAAATCAAGGCTGCAGGAAGAAAATTCCAAGTTTCAACAACAAGTGCAGGCTGCCCAAGCTTGTAAGTACTCGATGTTTTTTTCTTGATTTTGCTTGGTCAATAATAATTATTGAAAAACATTTCCATCAGGTTCTCCAGAAGACCATACTCGACTGGTTGCAGCAGCTCAAGCTCTTGTGGAAGTGGTCGATGAAGGAGGGTCGTCAAATAGCAAATCCTTGGTAGAGCGCTTGGAAGAAGCACCCCAGAAAATTTTTGATGTCTTGATGGCTACTTCCAAGAATTATCTAACCCACATGATAGGAGTTGTCAAGTCGTACTTGCCTCAGTTTAATCTGGCTCCGATAGCTAAAGGAATAGCTCCCAATTGCTCTGATGAGAAATTCCGAGAGTATTGTAAGGAATCAGAAGTGATTGCGGAGGAAATTCTGAAGAACATGGCAGAGTAGACTTCTTGTAACAACTCTTATAATCTTCAGTGAGCTCTTGTCGTTGTTCATAAATTGTATCCTGTTGGTGTGTCTTCAGAAGCATAATCTGATACCGTAGGATAAGTATGAACTAGTCGACCAATCGAGTAGAATACCCGCATGAATTAATCCTTAAAGTTAATCATTTATGATGAGTTCCGTTGGACTATCCAAATAGAAAAAACTTGTAAAAGATACCCATAAACTACTCGATCAGGCGAGTAGTGTGTCCTTACCAAGGACTGGAGTAATCCGTAAGGCAAAACTGTTAGGTACGAACCCCGTCGGGTTGCCCAAGACGTAAATGTCGTAGGGATATCCAAGGCTTACTCGAGCAAGGCAAGTAAGGTGTCCTTTAATCAAGGACTGGAGTAATTCTTAAGGCAAAACTGTTAGGTACGAACCCCATCAGGTTGTCCAAGACGTAAATGCCAGAAAGATATCCAAAACTTACTCGAGCGAGGTGAGTAAGGTGTCTAACTTGTAGACTGGAGTAATTACTAAGATTGACCTGTTAGCGCGAACCCCGTTGGGTTGCCCAAGATGGACAAAATATAGTAGTATCCATAACGTACTCTAGTGAGGGAGTAGTTTTGCATTGATAGCAATGTTGGAGTTCCTCATAGTTGACCTGTTAAGATGAACTCCGTCGAGTTATCCAAGATGGACAACTAGTAAGGTATCCATTCACCTTCTCGAGCTAGGCGAGTAGTATGACACCTCTAGTGTTAGTTTAACCAAAGCCAGTCAATTAACATAACTTCACACACAAATGAGCTAAGAAAACTTAAATAAGAATCCTATGTCTAGTTCTTGCAAACTTGTTTGTAAATGTATGAGTGCATGTGTTTGAGTGCAATAAGCTTGAAAAACAATGTTTGGTACACTTTTAAACTTGACTTGACATGTGTGGTAATAAGGCAATAAAATTACACCTTTCATAATGAGCTATAAACTTTCTATGCAAATCAAATTTAAACTGGAAAACCATCAGTTGAAATGATTAATGGAACCATTCTTTGATTTGTGAAGATCTGCTAGTTCAAACAAAATAATAATTCAAATAAGGGACCATAACCATTCCTTTAGCACATAATAATAATAAATATTTATAGGAAACAAGAATGCATCCTTGTATATGAGTATGTGTGGATATAAAACTTGTTCCTTTAATATTCTTGAACTTTCATGCTCAACTGGTCACAAAAATTTAGTATAAAGACACACTCATATTTTTGGGGCACATAGTTTAATTTAAAAAAACTTTTTGCTAATTCAAAATTTAAACATTCAAATAAACAAGAGTTCTATTTCTAGTGTTAAGGAAGTTAAAATAACTTCAAACCAATGCAAAGAAGCCTACGAAAATGAATAGTCATATTCACCATGTCATGTTAAACAAAAGTCTAGTTGAAGCCTAGGAGTAAAAGTGCCAAAATTCACATGGAATGATTAGTGCTTTAAATGGCTGTTTTTGAAATAATTAAATAACTCCCAAACCATTGCTCTAATGAAAAAGTGCATAACTCGAAAGTTGTACATCTCGAAAAACTGAGCAAAAGTGGTATTCAATACTTTTTCATTTGAGGCCAAGATGAGGGAGAAAAATTGAAATTACAGAACTGGGTTTTGGAACTTTGGTCTAATTACAAAACTGCCACTGACCGCTTCTCCTACCTCTCGGCTCCCTGCACCACGCCTACGGCGGCGCCGTACACCGCCGGCGCCACCTGGCCGCCCACGCGTCGCACCCCGGCCCAAACCGCCCTCGAGCGCCCACAGTTTGCCCCCTGGCCGTCCCCTCTGGCTGCACGGACGAGAGGCACGCGTCCCCGACCCCCTGGAAGGCCGCCACGACCTCACGCGCCATGCGACGGCCGTCGCCGTTCCCTGGCCACGCACCCACGCCATCCCGGTCGCCCTCCCCCAGCTTGCTCTCCCCAGTTCACTCTCCTCCCTCTGCCTGCGCCTATAAAAGGGGTAGGGCTCCCCCTGCACGCGCAGACAGCACGTCCCCGCCATTCCCAACTCTGGCGAGCTCAAGCTCGCCGTGGAGCCGCCTCCACCGCCCCGCATTGCCTCCCCCAACCCCGTAATCATGCTCCTCGTTGACTGGTGGTTTTCAAGGACCCAAGAACCGCCACTCTGAGCCACCAGAACCCCCTCGCCGGCGGCCAACCTCGCCGCCGAGCACCACTGCTCCGTGGAACTCCACCCTCCGCTTCCACATTGCCAAAATCAAGTGCACCACGACCTTCCTCACATCCTACCAGAGCTTCCCAGCCAGACCACCCCACCCCAACACCGCCGGATCGCTGCCACCGCAGCTCAGACCCACCGCCAGCCACCCCTCTCCGCGGACCCGCCTCCTCCTGCCCTCTCCCGACGAGCCAAGACCACCGGAAGGTAGCACTCGAGCTCCTCATCCTTTCCCCCCACTTTCCCCTCGCCGTCGGTGACTCTCCTCACCGGGAAACGCCGCAACCTTCCCTGCTCTGTTCTAAGCCGTCCGCCAGGGACTTCCCCTGAGAAGAAACAAAAATCCAGGGGCCTATGTGAAAAATGCACATGAACACTAGAATCAAAAGATGCAAACTTGTAAAATACACATAAAATCATATAAAAATTAGAAAAATATAAACTCAAATGTTCTAGAATCCTTAGAACAAGAAATACAACTTTTGTTACAGTCACATGTTCATATTTTGCTTTAATTTTAATCTAAGAAAAAGACTACTTTAAATGGCACATAAATGTTCTAGGAGTTTGGTTCAGTAACTATGCTTGATTTTTGGATATGTTGAACTTAGTACTATTAGAAGAGGCTGGTAAAAATATGAGCTCTGTTTGAAATTGTTTGCTTGCCCAAATGATCAAGATTCCTAAATCTACTAGTATTGCTCATGTATTAATGCTGGTAGAAATAATAAGGTTATGTGTATGAAACTTTTTCCTTGTATGCATGTAACTAAAACCTTACTTTTGCGCAAGTTTGAAAAATTATTGAACTAATTAACTATATATTTGAGTTAATGCTTGATAAGTAGGCTTTATTTGTGATATATAGTTCCTTTGCCTAGAAAAATCTAGGTTTATTTCAGAAACTTTTATTTAGTCTTTTAACCATGCCTGCAAAGTTTGAGCACCATTTACTGAATATTCTTACAGTTATAATCCATGCTTGAGATATCATGCTTAGTTTTGCTATTTTTTTTCTGGAAGAAATCTGTCATATATGGTCTTCATCTTTGGATATGTTACTAGTTATAATGAGAGCTAGCTATGGTAAAAGTTTTACATGCAGTACTAGTAATATTAAAGTCCAAATGAATATGCATGTTCATATCTAGTTTAATGCATGAGTAATTCATCTTCTAGAAATAATGCCTGAAAATTTACTGAAGCATGTTTAATCCATGTTTAGGCTCTGGTCAAATTTTGAGACACATAACCTGTGCAGAACTCCCTGTGGAATTTATTCTTAATGCTAGCATGTCACTTTTGTTAATTTTATAACTGCTTTTATATGAGTAGATAAAATCTGGAAAAAATACAGTACTGAGTAGATGCTATAAAGTTTCTCCCATAAAATTTGTAGCTCCAGAAACTAATCCTAACTTATGAAGTTAAATAGTCAAACAACTAGGTGTTTACCTTTAATATAAAACCCGCCACACAGCTCTTTTATGAAGTAAAGTGAATTTAAGAACTACTCTATAAACGATTGCCCAAAAAAATAAAGTTAACTAAGACCACCACAACAAACACATGCTATACTGGACTACAACTTTATAGTGAAGGAAAGAAATATGTTATATCATGTTGTAACAATATCATTTCTGCATGCATATAGAAACGGTAAATCTACTCGACGGTGGTTACGAATTGGTGCCCGCGAATACTACCACTTCGGAGAGTGTCTCTCTTAATTACTGACTTGAATCAAGACCCGAACCAATGTTCGGAAGAGCCCAAGGCTACTTTTGAACAGTGCCCAAGAAGGCAAGCCCCGGTGCATAATCCCACTATTTTCTGAGTTATTATTCATCTAGCTATTTATAATGTGTTGTAATTAGTTTATTTATGCATTTAAGTTTTCTAGGCGTTGATCGAAAACCTTAGATGCATGATCCCTAGTTCCCTATGTTTGATACCCGGATCTTTTTATCGACTAGATGCCATGCTAATTAGGTACGGTAGAAGTCGAGGGGTTTCCTGCCTCTCGTGAGCAAATAGGAATTTTACTGACTTTAATTCCTGCTGAAATATAAGGACAACGGGCGGGGTTGTGTAGTTGTGATACCCCGCTGGTATAGTCAAAAATGGCTAAGGTCGCGGTGTGTGGCTCATTTCGTTAAGCGTTTGAAAGTACTAGCCACATGCCGAGAAATATGGTAATCGGTAAGCTTAAGTACCTGATTGGACCAGCGAGTGGAACGATCTCGCACCCTCTTGTTAGAAGTAGGTTTTATTTTTGTCCGGACATACGGATGCAGAGACGTCGGGCTCTGTAGTCGGGGAGGGTGTTCCAGATCTACGGACTGGAAAGAAAGGGGAAATGTTGTGTGGGTGACTTGGTTCCCTTACGTGTGGTCTAGTTTCTCCTGGCTAGGTTGAAATTCGATTCAGAATCGTCCGCCTCTCACGGCATGAGATTGCTTAATGTTTTCGGTCACACAGAGTAACAAGTGGAACATGATGATGATAATACTGCTGGTTGATTAAATGAATGCTTTACCATGTTTGTGTAGAGTTAGGTGCAAACTTAGAATGGTTAATCCAACTGGAAGATGGCTAAATAAAATATGAAAATAAGGATCAACATTAGTGGCGTTTTGGCAAAACAAACCCCACCAACCAAAAAGCCTTGCATGTCTAGTTATCGGACTATGTTATATCCGGTGACGGGTCAGTCTTGCTGAGTATTAGTATACTCAGCCTTGCTTGTGGCACTGTTTTTCAGGTACTAACTTCGAAGATCTATTCGCGAGTCTTACTTGGCCGTGTACCTTGCCTCCGGGCTAGTCTGTTGAGTGGGATGGCCCTTCATCCGGTGCTGACCACCCTCCCGCTGAGTGACGCTTTCGTACGGGCTTTATCGATGTGTCACGTTATTCGCTAGTTATCTTTTAATGCTTCCGCTGAACAATGAGACTTGAATAATTTGAGTAGAGGAAACTCTGTAGTACTTCGCTACTCTGAACATGGCTTGTAATAAATTTCTTTTCCGCTGCAATCACTCTGAGATGTATGAAATGTTCTGTGTTGTAATCTCTGGGCTCACCTTCGTGTGAGTGTTGTTTGCTGATCTTGGAATAGCGTGGCTTTTATCGAGGCTTCACTCGAGGAACTACCGGTGAGTGCCAATTTGGGTCAGAGTTGCTTAGCAACAAAGATCAGTGCACCCGGGCCCAGTAGTTTTGGGTGGTTCCGCCACAAGTAGGTTGTGCCCTTTAAGGGAAAGGATGTGGCTTGTGTAGTTGTTATGAAGGAAAACCGTGTAAGCTTATCCTGAACTGGTGATGCTGTCAGATTGCCTTTAATGTAGTCGATATGCCAATAAGGATCTTCACTTTATTAAAGAAATCCACTAACACCACTAGTTGCTTGGATCAGGGATAAAACTTGCGCAAGTGCTCGATGTTCTAGGAATTCGGTACCTCATTGCCATCTGCATCAGTGATTCTGTATGAACCCAGTCTTGTAACCTTAGTTACGATGAAGGGACCTTCCCATCTGGAATTTAACTTGTGCAATCCTATCTCATCCTGAATTCGGCGAAGTACTAGATCTCCAATGTTGAAGGATCTTTGCTGGACATTGCGATCGTGATAGTGTCTGACTCCTTGAAGATATCTAGCCGATTGGGTTAAGACGTTGACTCTGGCCTCTTCAACTGAGTCTAACTCAAGTTGTCGAGCTTCATCTGCTTCTCCTTCTTGATAGGCTTCTACTCTTGGAGATTTCCACATGATATCAGCGGGTAGTATAGCCTCTGACCCATAGGTAAGGAAGAAAGGAGATTGTCCAGTTGCTTTGCTAGGCTGGGTTCGCAGCCCCCAGACTACATGAGGTAGTTCTTGAATCCACTTGCCGCCTTTCTTGGTGTTTGTGTCGTAGAGTCTTTTCTTCAAGCCGTCGAGTACTAAGCCATTGATGCGCTCAACTTGACCGTTTGCCCGGGGGTGAGCCACGGAAGCATATTTGACCTCGATGCAGGAATTGTCACAGAAATCCCAAAAAGATTGTGACGTGAAGTTAGAGCCAAGATCTGTAATAATGGTGTGAGGAAAACCAAACCGATGGATAATGTCGGAGATGAAGTCCACTGCTCTATCTAATGAGATCTTGACAATGGGTTGTACTCGATCCACTTGGTGAACTTGTCGACTGCTACCAGCACATGATTGAATCCGCCTGGAGCAACGGTTAATGGTCCGACCATGTCCAAACTCCAACAGGCAAACGGCCATGATGGAGGGATTGTTATCAAATTGTGTGCTGGGACGCGAGTCTTCTTGCCAAAGAATTGGCAACCAGGGCACCGTCGGACCAGGTCTTCTGCGTCCGAGATAGCTGTTGGCCAGAAGAATCCTGACCTATACGCCTTGCCGACTAGTGTCCTTGATGCAGCATGATTGCCGCAAACTCCTTCGTGTATTTCTCAGAGGATGACTTTGCCTTCTTCAAGGGTAACACACTTCATGTGGATGCCTGAAGCAGAGTGCTTGTATAGGTTGTCGCCGACGAGGACGAAACCCTTGCTGCGCCTGGTGATGCAGGCAGCTTCAGCGCTTTTAGGATCAACATGTGGTGGAAGCTTGAATTCCTTGATGAAATCAATAAACTGAGTTCGCCAATCTTCATCAATCATCAGCATTTCTCTTACTATGGCCGGGGCCTCCGTGTTAGTGGCTTGTTGGCTTTGTTCCTTGACTGATGGGTGGTGGAGTTCATGGACAAAAACTCCTGGTGGAACAGCTGCTCGAGTGGACCCAAGTTTGGAGAGGATATCAGCTCCCACGTTGTTGTTGCGATCGACGTGGTGGATTTCCAATCCTGAGAACTTGATTTCGAGCTTTCTGATTTCTGCAACGTATGCGTCCATTGTATCCTTGTTGACGTCCCATTCTTTATTGACTTGTTGAACGACGAGTAGAGAATCACCGTAGATGAGTAGTCGCTTGATGCCGAGAGATACTGCTAGTCGGAGGCCATGTAGCAATGCCTCGTAATCAGCTTCATTATTGGAGACCTTGAATAAGATTTGGAACACATACTTTAATTGTTCTCCCTTGGGCGAGATGAACAAAACTCCTGCGCCGCCTCCATCGATCTTGAGTGAGCCGTCGAAGTACATCACCCAATACTCTGGAATGTTCTGGGGTGCTGGAATTTGGTTTTCCCGCCATTCAGCCAAGAAGTCGACTAGTGCCTATGACTTGATTGCTGTTCTTGACTTGAAGTTGATTTCTAAAGCTCCCAGTTCAACTGCCCACTTTGAGATTCGTCCAGTGGCATCCTGATTGTGGAGTATATCCCCAATGGGAAATCAGTTATGACTGAGATCTTGTATTCATCGAAGTAATGCCGGAGCTTCCTGGAGGTGATTAGAATTCCATACAGAAGTTTCTGAATTGATGGGTATCTAACCTTTGATTCAGAGAGTACTTCACTGATGAAGTAGACTGGTCTCTGAACACAGTAAGCGTGGCCTTCCTCCGAGCGTTCGACTACTATCGCCATACTGACTACATGGGTAGTCGCAGCGATGTAGAGGAGTAATTCCTCACAGGGTAGTGGAGCTGTTAGAATCGGCGGTGACTGGAGATGTTGCTTGAGATTCTTGAGTGCTTCCGCGGCTTCTATAGTCCACTCGAATTTGTCTTGTCGCTTTAGGAGTTTGAAGAAGGGTAATCCCCGTTCGCCAAGCCTGGACAAGAATCGATTTAAGGTTGCCATGCAGCCTGTAAGCTTCTGGACTTCTTTGATGATAGTTGGGGCATCCATGGCCATGATGGCATTGATCTTCTCTGGATTAGACTCAATTCCTCGGTTACTGACGATGAATCCGAGTAGTTTTTCAGAGGGTACACCAAAGACGCACTTTGTTGGGTTGAGCTTCCAGCGGAATTTTCGGAGGCTGTTGAAGGTCTCTTCTAGGTCAGTAATGAATTGATCCTAGGTCTTCGTTTTAACAACGACGTCATCGACATAGGCTTCAACATTGCGATGTAGCTGGTCGGAGAAGCACAGTGTAAGTAGCGCCGGCGTTCTTCAAACCAAAGGACATGGTCTTGTAGGCGTATGCCCCGTAAGGGGTGATGAAGGCCGTCTTGATTTGGTCTTCCTCTTTTAGGGTGATCTGATGATATCCTGAGTAGCATTCGATGAAGGATAACAGGACGCATCCTGCTGTCGAGTCGATTACTTGATCAATACGTGGTAGCCTGAAAGGATCCTTCGGGCAATGCTTGTTTAGATCAGTGTAGTCGACGCACATCCTCCACTCATTGTTGTTCTTCTTCTCGACGAGCACAGGGTTGGCCAACCAATTAGGGTGGTAGACTTCCTTGATGAACCCAGCTGCGAGTAGTTTTGCCAGCTCTTTCTTGATGGCTTCTCGCTTGTCCGGCGAAAACCGTCGTAAGCGTTGCTTTTTTGGTGTTGCTTTAGGGTCGACCTTCAAGGCATGCTCGATCAACTCCTTGGGCACCCCTGGCATATCCGCTGGTTTCCACACGAATACGTCTCGGTTGGCCCTAAGGAAGTTGATGAGCTCGAGTTCCTATTTGTCACCCAGTCCTGCTCCGATGATGGTTGTTTTGGAGTCGTCTCCCTCTTGCAGCTGGATAGTCTTAGTGCCCACACCATTGGTTGGTTTAACCGATGATTGGTTTGGCTTCTTGGAAGGCATCGACTCCTTGAGTGAGAGTTCTTTAGCAGCGGCATGTATTTCGCTGACAGAGCTGGGAACCCGGATAGTAGAAGTATGATCTATTGCTTCCTTGTCGCACTCGAAGGATTTGAGGAGATCTCCCCGTAGTGAAAGGACTCCTGTGTTGCCTGGCATCTTGAGGAGTAGGTAGACATAGTGTGGCACTGCCATGAATTTGGCTAGTGCAGGTCTTCCCAAGATAGCATGATAAGAGGACTCGAAGTCGGCTACTTCAAATTTGATGTACTTTGTCCGAAAGTTCTATTCTGTACCAAATGTGACTGGGAGGGTAACCGAGCCAATTGGAGTAGATGAATTTCCATGGACGATGCCGTAGAATGGAGCCTTGCTTGGAGTTAGCAGACTCATATAGTTGAGGCCCATCTTTACCAGTGTGCTTGCAAAGATTAGGTTGAGCCCACTTCCGCCGTTGATGAGTACTCGAGTAAGCTTGGAGGCCTGAACGACTGGATCGAGTACTAGCGGGAACTTTCCAGGTTCAGAGAAGCTGGTCCACTGATCCTCCCTGGAGAAGGTAATGGGGACCTTGCTATATTTGAGTGGCCTCTGAATTGCTAGTTCGACTGAGAGGATTTCTCTGAGTAGGAGCTTCTGAGCTCGCTTGGAGAAGCTAGAATCTCCTCCGAATATGACGTTGACGACGTTTTGCTACTGTTGGAAACCGTCACGGTTTTTCTTGTCGTCTTCATCATCTTTGTCTTGTTCTTTCTTTGGAGTAGTTGCAGGTGCCGACTGGAAGGATTTGCGCAGGATCGTGCACTCCCACATCGAGTGGTTGCTCTTGGGGTGGATTGGACATCTTTTGTTGTGAAGTATCTTGTCGAATTGGTCCTGCGGTTTGTCGCCCTTCTTACCACGCGGTGTGCGATCCATGGTTCCGACAGTGTCATCAGGCTTACGCTTACGCATAGGATCCCGCTGGTTGCTGGGCCCTCCACGGTCGTTGTGGCGCTTCCCGTTGTTGTCGTTGTTACGGCGGGGAAAGTGACTACGTTCTTGCTCCTCTTCATCTGCCCAGCGCTGCATCGTGTCACGTAGATCCACCACTATTTTGGGCCGATTGCGCCCAAAGTCGTGGTATAGTGATTGGACGGTGATGCCGCTCTGGAAGTAGTCGATGACGTCGTCGTCGACGACATTGGGGATGGTGGCTCTTGTGTCAAAGAAGCGCTTGACGTAGGATCTGATCGACTCGCCTTGTTCTTGCTTGCACATGGATAGGGCGTGTCGAGTAGCTACGCGGTGTAGTGACCCTTGGAAGTTGTCGATGAAGGCCTTCTTGAGGTCATCCCACGAGTGAATGGACTCGCACGCCAAGCTTTCGAGCCACGTGAGGGGTGCGGGCTCCAGGGCAATCGGGAAGTAGAGGACCTTGGTGTTCGTGTCTCCCCCTGCAACACTAACAGCGGTCGAATATAAACGTAACCATTGAGCAGGGTCTTGCTTACCATCGTACTTCTGGATGTTTGTCGGCTTGAAATCCTTTGGGTACTCGACGTTGTCGAAGACACTGCTGAGGGTGGGGAAACAATCGGAGTTGTCTGCAAGCTGTGCTCTGCGTCTTGCGTTGATGATGTCCCGTGTGTCCATAATGGAATCGGCTACCTCTTCCCTGTTGTTCCCACGGTTGTTGTTGTTGCGGTTTGACTGAGGGCTAGGAGCTTGATTTGCTTGTAGCTGGCCACCTCTAGGGCGGTGACTACTCGCAGCTTCCTGATCCTCTTGGTTTCTTCGATTCTGCTGTTCTTGCTGCTGTTGACGCTGGTGGCCTCCGGGGGTACGGCTTGCTTGAGGTATTGCTGTTGCAGTAGCCCTTGATCACGTACCGTGAAGCGAGGATAGGGGGTTCTGTTTCTCGAGTTGTTCAACAGCGTTTTTGGTGAGATTTATGACTCGTTCCAACTCGGGATTCTGGGGCGTCGTCATGAGTCGCAGGGTTGCTTCTGTCATTGCAGCGATTGGTGTTCTGAAGATGGGATCCGCAGCATTGTTGAATTCGTTGTTGAGGTTGTGTGGCGGGAGATGAGCACATTCGGCCGCACCAGTCCTGCGCACTTCTTTGCGTTGATTTCTTTCCCTGCGGGCTGTACGAGTGACTTCGTCTTCATCAGCTGGAGCGTCTTGGGTCAGATTGTCTGCTGAGATCTGATCCAATGCTTCGTTTGGATAATGGTGGCTTGGAGCACCTCCGGGCTGGATGATTACCGGAGCCAAACGCTCATGAGAGAAGCATTCCAGGTCTGATTCATAATCAGCTAGGGCAGTTCCACCAGAGCCAGTTTTCCCTCTCGGTTTCGAGAGGAACGCCGTGTTGAAACGGGAGATCATCAATGCTGGTGACTTCTCGCAGGTTGTCGAGTAGCTCTGCAAGAGTATGATCTTGGCAAGATTTGAGTTGCATCTTAGCCAGCGCCTTGGTGATGAAATCCAGGCTGTCTTGAGGTGACTCGACTGGATCTGGATAGACGTGAAAAACGGGTGCCTCCCGGCTAGCGGTGGCTAATTGGTTTTCGACGTGAAGTAGGTGATCCAAGCTATTTTCATAGGAGGATCTAATCATCTGTTTGTAAACAGACGATGAATTGTGCAAACCAAAGACGGGTTGTGCGATAAGAGTCCCAATCCGAGTGAGTTTCGGTTTGAGATCAATCTGAGTCCGAGTAGAACTCGAGTTGATTTTGAGTTTTGACTCGATCTCCTTGGCAAGGTCGGGAAGCAACATAATGCCGCGATCATGAGATCTGGCGAGCTTGTTGGAGTCTTCCGACGTGGAGCTCTTCGGCGTGGGAGAGTTGGTTAAGTGGCTATCGAAGCCACCTAAACCATTGGTGACGCAGACCCACGAGCCGAAGATGAAGGTGGCGCCTCTGGGAGGCATCATGGTGCTGAAAGCGAAAGTGGTCATTGAACTCGCCAATGAACTCACTGAGTCCCCTATCTGGCGCGCCAGCTGTCGGTGTTTACCGCCAAGCTGCTCAGGGATACCCTTAGCAGTAGGGTTTGTAGGTAGGGATCGACGGCTCTGGAACTCGATGGTGCAAGGAACACGAAGATTTAGACAGGTTCGGGCCGCGAGTTGCGTAATACCCTACGTCCTGTGTAGTGGTTTGTATTGCCTTAGGTGTAGATGATTGTTTTGAGGGGTCCCAATCCGCCCTTATATATCCGGGGGGACAGGACTACATGGAAAGTCCTAGCCGAGTACAGTTGGAGTCCTACTACAACACGATCGGGTAGTTTCCTTGTACTACAGCTAGTTCTACGCCTATTCGAATAGTTACAAAAAGAGGTAAGGTACATCCATGAGCTATCCCTTACTCTAGAACATTCTATGCCTATAAGCAGTCCTGCTGCCCCGGGTCTGACATAGGCGAACCTACAAAACTTGAAAAATTCTTCGCAGAAATTAGTCCTGTCGGAACTTCCGACCCAGTGTAGGAAGTTCCGACACTATACTACGGTTTGAACGAAATTCAAAAATAAATATGAAATTGCAAAAACTATTTGCATCAAAACTTCACCAGTACGTAGGAGAGCAACCTGCAAGTGATCTTGTGCACTAGAACAACTCAAGAGAGTAGATCGAGTCAAATTAAGTTCTCGGTCAACAAGAACAAGTAAGAACAAGCAAAGTAATGACACAATGAATTTGTTCCCGAAGTTCACACCCACAAAGGATGCTATGTCTCCGTTGAGGAGCTCACAAAGAGCCGGGTTGCCCTATAACCCTTTTCCTCACCCAATCCACCACTTAGGAGGATTGAGTTCTCACTAGCTCTTGTCCACTAAGGACGGGGTAATACAAACTTCCCGGGGCGCTCCACGGGCGACGCCGAACCGTCTAGGAGCAAGCTCCAAGAGTAAGAATCACGAATCACCGGATGGAGATGCTTCTGGCGCCTTGAGAAGAACGTGGCTGCTCACTTTAGGTCAAGGACTCAAGCTCACTTCTCAAGTCTAGCTCACACCCAAGCCCTTGCTTGGATCCACTCAAGATTTTAGCACTTGGAGGGATTTAGAGAGTGTTTTGGAAGCTTGTGGATGAGTTGGAGTCGGGAACAGTCAGCAGCAAATGAATGAGGGGGTGAGGGGGTATAAATACCCGAGCCCCCAAAACTAGCCGTTACTGGGCATTTTATGTGATTGTCGGAACTTCCGACCCATGCTCGGAACTTCTGACTAGTTCAATTTCAAAAGGCCGAGAGGGTTTTATCGGAAACTACATAGGACCTCCGAAGGGGGGTCGGAACTTCCGTCCCAAGGTCAGAACTTCCGACCCAGCTATTTTTCTCAGGCCGATGACCTTTTGTCGGACAAAGGATGACACTTCCGATGGGGGGGGGGGGGTCGGAAGTTCTGACCTAGGGTCGGAACTTCCCAACCCTACTGTATTTTTCATGTTTATTGTCAAGTGGTGCAACGTGTCGAGAGATTGTTTGTTAGCTTCTAGTCTAGACACTATTGCATCTCCAAACCGTAGTTTCGCGTCCCTCTTAATAGTATGGTGCTTCCTATACTCAAATTCAAAAATAAAAATTAATGAAACTCCTCAATGAAGCTCATGCACCGTTCCTTTAGCGAATTTAGCGTCGATACTTGCTCTTTTAATTCTAATGATTTTAAATCCTGCTCATAACTTAATAAACACATTAGCCCCTTAATTGTGCGTGTCATTATCATCAAAACCCACTTAGGGGGCCAAATGCACTTACAATCTCCCCCTTTTTTGTGATCGATGACAACATAATTAAGGCTCACAAGATATTCATATAAAATCATTTATCCAATGCTATAGATGAGCTCCCCCTAAATTCGTGCATGAGTTCAAAAGTTTTCAAGAATAGCCTCATATGCTACTTGCACAAATTTAAGAAGCTCACATCTATTTCATTGAATCAAGTGGGGTGCAAAGTGTCACAAAATAACCCGTGATGCATATGTCAAGATATATCAAATCAACAAAGTGAAAATAAGCAATACACCATCACATGGTCACCACAAACATAATTTCCATGAGTCTAGCCACACTAGCATAGCATAGAATAAAGTCTTACAAATAAAAAGTTCTCACTTGGCACACACCACAGAGTCTCATACAAAACACAAATAGAGTTTTACACGTCCACAAGCCTAGATAGATAATGAGTTCACAAAGCGATACAAGACGATAAGCGATAAATGATACACCATGAAACCCATGACCCTAGTGAGCTCACTCCCCCTTTGGCATCAAGCGCCAAAAAGGAGAGGCCCTGCCAAGGTTGCTACTCATCATCGTCATCGCCTCCAGCGTCCTCGTCGGAGGGAGTGTCTGCAGCCGGCACGTCCCCCTCATCCTCGCCGTCGGAGCCCTCACGACCCCCAAAGTCCTCATCATCAAACGACGGAGGGCCTCCATACATCGAAGAGAAGTCTCCCATCTCACCCCAAGGATTGTAGAAGACCGGCGGAGGAGGAAACTCCATAGAAGCCCGAACTGGTGAGTGCTCGATGTCATTCTTGGCCATAAGCTCCTTCTGCCTAGTCTCAATCTTGAGGAGCTGCTCATCCATATACTGCCTATGAGCCCGAATCTCCTCGGCGTTGTGCTTTCCGATGTTGAAGCAAGCAAAGGGCCCACGTGATATGAAGTTAAGCAAGCCCTTCTTCTTGCCTGGAGCACGGGAAGGACCACGAGAGCTAGAAGGACCAGCCTCAGAAGGATCAACAGAAGAACCTAGTGCCTGAGAGCTAGACTGACCCCGAGCGCGCTGAGGACGAGCATGAGTGCCAATCTTCAAGAGTCGGTCCACGGTCCCCTTGCTCGGTCTGTAGACTAGATGGTTCTGATCTGCCAGGATATTGATGCCTGTCACTTCCTTAATCATGTGAAAGATGTAGGGAGCATAGTGATAGCCCTTCTTGGGCGAGATGGATGTGCAAATGATCTCCTCCCACAGAAAGTCAAACACACTAAACTCAGAGGTACCGGGAGACATCTTGGTTAACAAATTTCTTGACATGTTGGAGATCATGTCTGAGTTCCCAGCCTTTGGAGTGAGCATGTACCTGAGAAGCTGATTCATGAACTTGTAATATGGTGTGAGTCCAGACGTCTCTCCAAACTTCACATCTCCATAAGCACTGTCATACATGTAGTGCATCTCTCCATCATCTATAACATTCTCATCATGGATCTTGGGCCTTTTTAAGATCAGCATCAGGAAATCCAAGAATAGAAGCAAAGCGACAGTAAGAGACAGAGAACCTCTGACCCTGAAGCATCCAATGGAACTTCCTGCCTGGGTGATCAACATAGAGAGTGGCATAGAACTGAGCCACTACCTCCTTATTCCAGTCACAATTGAAAGTCATGATATCCTGCAAGTGCATATTGTCACAGGTGCTGACAGCCTGAGTAACCACTAGAATGTCCAACTCAATCAAGTGATTCCAATCCATGAATTTTATCTCAGTGGTAGGATGGGTCTTGGTCATGATCACAGTCTCATACCAATCAGCATGAAACCACATCCGAAATCTAAAATCTCCCTGTTGCTCCTTGTCATATCTGTGATAGTTGTCAAATCTCAGATTCTTAAACTTGTGTTTGCCCTTCATGTAATTGACTGTCCTTGACCATTGAATTGCGCTGGAGTTCGGTTCACAGGCTGTGCCATCCTAATGATCCAGTGC
Organism: Panicum virgatum; assembly: GCF_016808335.1. Classification (NCBI taxonomy): domain Eukaryota; kingdom Viridiplantae; phylum Streptophyta; class Magnoliopsida; order Poales; family Poaceae; genus Panicum; species Panicum virgatum. Next base: position 25,369,554 of record NC_053139.1, read on the forward strand.
TCGAGATAGCTCAAATCATTCTCTTCAATATGAGTACCGGGAACAGAAGCATGCTTCAAGCGTGGTCTCTCATGAGCATCTGGAAGAGGCCTGCCATAGCCTTGTGCCCTCTTTGGCACCTTGGTTGCCACAGCCTTTCTCTTGGGACGAGCACGGGGTGGAGTCGCATCTCTAGTCTCCTTAGAGTCAGAGGAAACCGGCGACTCAATCTCCGGTGAAGCAGCCCAGCCCTTGCCCTTGGTTTCTCGAGCCATCTAAATAAAGATATGCATATGAAGTTTAGGATGGATCGAGAAATTGACCTAAAAAAGATTGATTAAACAAGGCTGGACGGAGAGTTTAGGCACTTGTCGGAACTTCCGACCTGGGGTCGGAACTTTCGACAGAGCCGAGTTCATGAACCCTAGAACATGAATTTGAGTGAATGTTCTCCAATTGAAATGATACTTCAAAGGCATGTTCTACTAGATGCTAGAACCCTATCCCTAAAAGGAATCCTTCTAACTCCTAGTACATTGATAGATCGGGCTACGGGAAGATTTGAAATCATACCGTTGAGATTTACCGCGTGGATCGGAGGAGCGAAAGACGGGATCAGAGTCTCCGATGCTTGGGGAGATCAAAGAATCGCCAAGCTTCGAAAACCCATGGTTGGAACTTGAAATCGCCGCAATGTGGAGAGAAAAGAGTGGGGGCGGCGGTGTGGGGTTTAGGGTTTGAGCAACGATTCATAGAGTATATATAGGATCGAGCTTTGTCAGAAGTTCCGACAGTAGGTCTGAAGTTCCGATGAGACCAGAAAAAGTTTCCCAAGAGTATTTTCAAGGAAGATAGACGGGACTTTGGATGGGGTGGGTCGGAAGTTCCGACCACCCGTCGGAAGTTCCGATGGATGAATAAAATTCGGCCGAGAGCATTTTGATGGAAGTTACCATAGACATCCGATGCCTATCGGAAGTTTAGACATGGGATCGGAAGTTCCGATGGAAGAATTAATTCTGGCCGAGAGTATTTTGTCGGATATCACATGGAATTTTCGACACCGGCCGGAAGTTCCGATCTGAGATCGGAAGTTTCGATGCTTTGAAAACCAGCCCAATAAGAGATGATTTTGGAATGAGTTTTGATATGAGAGTTTGATCATGATGCTTGTAGACATGTAAGACAGCTTGATTCAGATGTGACTAGGCACAATCAACAATACATAACAATAGTCGCATGATTCAGGATTTGATCCAAAGATCAACATCCAAGATTTTCATAAAAACTCACCCAAATAAAATCATTTTTCCTTGTCTAGGCAACAAACAAGCATGTGCAACAAGTCAAGACACATTATGAGAATCCAAGATATTTAGTTCACTCCTCAAAGCACAAAACCTTTGCTCATCTAGAGGCTTGGTGAAGATATCGGCAAGTTGCCGTTCGGTGCTCACATGACATAAAGCAATATCTCCCTTAGCCTCATGATCCCATAAGATGTGATGTCTTATATCTATGTAGTTTGTTCTAGAGTGTTGCACCGGATTGTTAGCTAGCTTGATGGCACTCTCATTGTCACACAAGAGTGGAATCTTACTAAACTCACAACCGAAGTCACTCAAGGTACGCTTCATCCACAAAAGTTGGGCACAACAAGCACCTGCTGCCACATATTCGGCCTCGGCGGTGGATAAAGCTACAGAATTCTATTTCTTGGAACTCCAAGATACTAGGGAACGGCCAAGGAATTGACACGTCCCCATCATATTCTTCCTATCTACTTTGCAACCGGCATAATCCGAATTAGAATAGCCAAGTAAATTGAAAGTGGAGCCTTTGGGATACCACAAGCCAAGGTTAGGAGTGTGTATTAAATATCTCAAAATTGTTTTAACAGCCACTAGGTGACATTCCTTAGGATTGGCTTGAAATCTTGCGCACATGCACACATGAAGCATAATATCGGGTCTAGATGCACAAAGATAAAGAAGAGAGCCAATCATGGAGAGATATATCTTTTGATCGACCGACTTCCCTTCTTCATTAAGATCAAGATGACCATTTATTGTCATTGGTGTCTTGATTGGCTTTGCGTCACTCATATCAAACTTCTTGAGCATATCCTTGATGTACATGGTTTGACATATAAATGTGCCTTCCTTCATTTGCTTGATTTGAAAACTAAGGAAGACCTTCAATTCACCCATCATAGATATTTCAAATCTCTTGGTCATGATCCTACTAAATTCCTCACAAAACTTTTGGTCAGTTCAGCCAAATATAATGTCATCGACATATATTTAGCAAACAAATATATCATTATCAACTTTGTGAGTAAAGAGAGTAGAATCAGCTTTGCCCATTTCAAAACCGTTCTTGAGATGAAAATCCTTAACGCATTCATACCATGCTCTAGGAGCTTGCTAAGCCCATAGAGCGCCTTATGGAGCTTGTACACATGATTTGGACGCTTGGGATCTTCAAAACCCGGTGGTTGTTTGTTGGCGCTCCTTAAGTACCCCTTTTATCCCTTGTTTATCCTTGATAATGGCATGAATTTAATATCAAAATCACTAACCGTCCTAACCCCGTCCTAATTATTGGTCATTTTCACACTTGCACATATATTTTGGAGGAACTTCATTTTTGCAGGTTTTTGGCCTATTTTGGAGCATGAAATGACAAGGCCCATGATCGAGTGCTAACACGGAGAAAGACGAAGGCCAAAGCCCAAAGGAAGGACCAAAGCCCATGTTGATTCGAAGCCCATTCATGCACATCCATCCTCCAAGAGAGCCCAAAGGACCAAGCCCACAAAGATGAGATCAAGATACTTCGGGATTAAGCAAAGCAAATGAAGATTTAAGGAAGGATTCCCTATCCTATCCTTTCCTCGAAGATATCTCCAAGATAACGACGTCCAAAGGGGTGCAATCGTGAAGGACAGAAACTCTAGAAGATGCGAGGAGTCTACACGCGAAAGATGAGACCGAGGCGAGCCCAAAAGGGGGTAGGCCGGGCGGCCTAGGCCCATGGGGCCGACCGGCCTAGCCCGTTTCTGAGGCGGTTCGGCCTCCCCTTCGATCGGTGGCTTCCTCGGCTTATAAATAGCTCGCACCTTATTCAACTCGAAGCATCCATCCACCCAGAACTCGACGAAAACCTAGGGTCAAGACCGGAGGGAGACGACGGCCGCCGCAAGTCTTCGAAGTTGTCTAGGAGATGGCTTAGGCCGCCCCTAGCCGCCATGGCCTCCCTGCGTGGTTGTGCAATGGTGGAGTTCATGAGCTAATTGGAGTTGTCAATGGTATGTACTCGGTGGTGACGATCCAAACGAATCTATTATGTGAGTAATGATAATCATGTCTTCCGAATCTATTAGCGATCATGTTCTCTCTTTCGATTTCGTTCTTTTCTTTGGGTTTGCTTCATGCTAGATCTATTATCGAGATAGATCGCTTAGCATGATCTTGTGGTCATGGTGGCTAGAGGTTCATGGCGGAACTACCAAAGGGGGTTCGACTTGCTTCAGGGTATTTCGTTCAAACGGGGGGCGTCGTGACAGGCCGTCTCCACAGAGTAGGCGGAGTATCGAGGGATCGGATTGGAGATTTTGAGTTTAAAGATGCTTTTGATTGAGATGCATGATTTATTTGCTCGTTAGCTTGAACTACAACTAGATGACGATAGGCCTAGTCATGTCTTTGGTTTTGCTATGATTAAGCATATGTTCATGGATAAGATCAACCTTTACACATCACTCATATCTGTCAAAGGTTTACCCTTTATATGCAATCAATGCTTCATGTTAGGATAGATCCGTTAGATTAGATGGAAAACCTTAGGTAGTTCTTTGTCGATCCACGGATTGATAAACCTTGGGGGAATACTCTAAGGAAAAAGCTACACGAACCGTGCGCTTGCGGTATACAAATCGGGGCGCTAAGGAGCGTCAACAAGCTTTTCTGGCACCGTTGCCGGGGATCGGCAACTCGAACCCTAGGGCGATCTATCTAGTTTTTGGACTAACCCTAATTTTTATTATTGCATATACCCTTGTTTTCTTGTTTGTGTCCTTGAAAGCAGGTGGAAAAAGTTAGACACCAAACTTGGACTTCGAGAAGTCCATAATCCACTTCGACAAATTTCAACAATCGGCAACAAGATGATCGAGGAACCTCGACATGGAACATCGACAACGTCCACATCGACATGACGGCAACAATATCAAGATTTGCTCTTTAGTGGTAGGTGCTAACTTTTGTTAGTGGCCCAGCATCCGCTATCGAGTCCCCACTCCCCAAAGCAAAAGATGATAAATAAGGTACGCCGCTATGTCAATTAATTTTAAAGACTGATGTTTTTGGGAAGAATTGTTTGTTCAAGCAATAGGTATGAAGCATGCCCGCGAAGAAAATCGTGCGATCATCATCATCTATGAAGTGTTACTGTTGTGATGAGTTTTTCGTCCAAGATCAGAGAAGTACCATGAGCAAATAATAGATTATTTTGAAGCTCCATCAAGTCTTCTTTCCAACGGATCAAGAACCATCAGCTTTGGAGATTGGTGTGAAGAGTTATGGTAAAATCTTTCAACGCTGCGCGTTCTGAAATCCCTCTGGACAGATTGCAGCGCCGTAATAAAACAAGCATAACTTCTTTATCCGGAGTCTAATTGGGGTGAATAACCACTTGTTGGAAAGATAATTTGATGCACCTTGCAATGGAGGAGAAGTATGGTACATGTTCTGCACTGGATGAAGGGGAATTCAATGAGGACAGAGGCAGTAGCAACCGACGAAGAAGGTGATGATGATGTCAAAGGATGATTGGAAGGCTGTGTACACAAAAGATGATGATTTGAAGTTGACCAAAGCTGGAGGCAACAAGATTAGAAGAACCACGAGACCACCTATCTTCTCCAGTGGGATGCTCGATATACTTCTAATCGAGTGATGCTATCAAGGAAGGAAACCGTTTGGATCATCAACACGAAGCACAGGAGCATTTTCGATCCCGACACCTTAGGCAAAGCAATAACCATGGAGACAGACCATTGGAGCCATGATACTCACTAGTGAATCAATGGTGATGACCATGAAGCCAAGGACGCACGACACTACGCTCCAAAGACCACATGATCGAGATCATTGACATCTTCAGGCGAATTCACAAGAAGATATTGTTCTCATCAATGTCCAGCCCGACCTCAGAAGCAAAGAGCAGCATATTTTTGGATATTCAAAAGATCCACAAAGTTTCCGTTCCAACAAATCAAGAACCAAGTCAATCAGAGATTCCTACAAGCGGGTATGGCCAAAACATTGAAGGTTGTGCACTCTAAAAATTTCTGGACAGCACGCAGCGCCAAAAGTGAAACGGGCATAACTCTCTCGTTTGGATTCGGTTTAAGATGAATGACCACTTGTTGGAAAGGTAATTTCATAAACTTTTCAATAGAGATATATTTTGGTATATGTTCTGTTGAGTATACAGGAGAGATTCCATAAAGAAGAGGCAGGAGCAATGCGATTAGAACAAGATAGAAAAGATGACGATGAGAACAATGAAGGGGAGCTTGGGCGATGTTTTCATCAAGCGTACATGATAAAATTCAGAGGCTTGGAGCAGAGGAAGAACCCCAATGACATTGGCAAATGAAGGCACAAGCGGTCGACTTTCGACAAACAAAGATGTTGCAAACAAACCACGACGGATTACAAGAGCGCAACATTCAACACATGGAGACGTGAGAAGCAAACCACGACGGACCACAAAGAATGCATCAAGATGACATCTCGCACAAAGCACCACGACTCCAATGAGTATGAAAAAGCTCCGAGGCTAAGGTATAAATTGAATTCTCAAGCTTCTATTGGTTTTGTTGATAATCTTTAAAAATCTCATGCTCGAACCGATTGTCGGAATGAAAGTTTAAATTCTATGCCTTGTTATTTTCATGACGATAGGCTAGAGTTTCTTGAGAAAGTTGATCTCATGCTTAAAGAACCTCTACCTAATAATGAGCTCCGCGCTATGCAAGAAACACATGCTGCATTTAATTACACCATGCCTTGATGAAATTTAATTGAGGATGTGACTATGTTGCATATGTTTACAAATAATTGCAAATCTCGATCTTGCATTGTGCTTGGTCAAGCTCATGACCCTAAAATAGCACATGTCGGGAGAAGCCCCGAATTTCACTAACCATGCAGGACATGAAACTCAAATGATGAGGAGGGAAACTGTGCCCAAAATTTTGAACACCATCATCAACATCTTCAAGTTTCAAGAACGGACGTCGCTAAGCCTCATCAATTTTATGCACAAGTCCAGAGATTTACAATGCAAGAAAGTTGAATATTCAGGATCTCCATCAAGTCCTCGGTTCAACGCATCAATGATCGATACAATTGAAGACCCACGGGAGGAGCTATGTCTCAAACATCAGAGATGCACGTGCTGAAATCAGCACGGGGCAGATTGCAGTGACGGGGAAAAAGGGGCATAACTCTCTCAATTGGAATGCGTTTTGGGCAAATGAAGACTTGTTGGAAAGAAGATTTTATGCATCTTGCATTGGACCAATTGTTTGGCGCAATTCCCAATCTGGACAGAGAGGAAAATCTATGAAAAGAAAGGTAGCGACGAAGGACAACAAAGAAGGAGGTGACCATGATGTGAGAGACGATTGGGCAAGTTTTACATTAAGCGTGATTGATCATGTCCAACATGGGAAGTGGAATAAGAGCTGCATGGAACACCTTCACCTCTTGCATGAAGGACCATGGCTTCGCATCAATGAGAAGGTATGTGAGAAAGTCGAGCTCTATGACTTTAAATGAAGCGCTTTGCGGGAGGCAACCCGATCTTTTATTTTATATATATTAATATGACCGTCTACATTGCACTCTTTAATTGGAATATCAAGTAACATTGTACCGTTGCTCTAACAAAAATCACAACTTCATATTGTTCATTCTAAATGTTATTGAGGGAGCACTTTGTTATTTGATCTTGGAAAACTTGTAGACCTTTTTGTGTGCCTATTAGCGTTTTGAGTCTTTTTCTTTGTGTCTTTTTAGAGAGATTTATGAAGCATTGCACCACCCTTTGATTCTAAACTTGTGGCTAATTAACTTAGGCTAACTTTTTGTTTTGTTTTAGACCACCTCATCATGTCATATCATTTTATTCACCCACCCCATGTTGCATTGCATACCATGTTGTTCGTCTCACCCTTGCATTGCATTGCATGTTGCATTTAAAAAAAACTTTTTCTAAAAACATTGACTAGCCTCGCTTTTGAGATCCTAAAACCCTTAGGAAAAACCACTCATAGAGCAATCCCAAAACCATAGGGTATGTTTTTCATTCAAAAAAAAATCTAACTTTTGTTCCTCTCTAGTTTTTTTGAAACCACCTTAGATAGAATTTCTATACCCAACACTCTCTCTCTCTCTCTTCAAAATTTTTGTTTTAAGCCAAAAATATACGAAACCCATAAACCTACTTCTAAAACCTTGTTAGCTCAGTTGCTTGATCCTTTTTCGATAAATAACCTTTTTCATTGACAAAAGCCTCACTTCTTATGAAGTGTCGCGAAGGCTTTTTGTCACTCTTAGCAATTGTTTTTGAATAAGCTAGTTGCGGAACAATATCGAAAGGTCCTTTCAACCTTGCTAACACTTGTTTTTGCTAACTTTGCATTTGCACTTTGCATCCATTCCATTGTTCATGCACTCATTTTGCTAGCTTGGTCGCAACTTTATTGATGAAAGCTTTCATATCCATGTTAATGCTTCACGTGAGCATTTACCTTTTGCAATCTTGTGTAAACATGGTGTTTAAACATGATTGAAGACCATCATCATTTAGTTACCAAGCTATGAGGTTGCACTTGGTTGGTTTATAAGCTTTGCAATGCGCTTTATTTTTTCTTGTGCTATGAAGGCTTATTGATCTTAGGATAGACATGGTGTTTTGACCTTGGTTAAATAAGTCTTTTTGGCTATGGAGAAGTCCGGCAACCTAGTTGTAAACATGGTGTTTAGAACTAGGTGTAAACATTGTCTTTGTTTATATACCTTCTTCTCATTTGCATTTACACTAGCACACACGTACACTCACTAGGTTTTTATTTATTTTTGCTAAGCTAGCTATGCCACAATTTGAGATCTTAGGAATGGTAGGTTTGTTGGCAATTGTCTCTACTCCCGACTATCACCTTGGGGGTAGATTGTGCACTTGAATTGTTTTGCAGGCATGACAAAGCGTTCCCATGAATTCGTGATCAAAGAAGAAATCAAATTCGTCAACATCTCCAAAGTTCGAAAGCAAGCCCTGCTGTTTTCATCAGATTTTGCACATGGACAGAGATGTACAAGGAAGAAAAAGTTGATATTCAGAAGCTCCATGAAATTCCCATTCTAACGCATTCAAGATCAATGAATTTGAAGACCCGTACAAGGAGATATGGTGTGACACTTCAGGTGTCAGTGCTTTTAAATACAATCAATGTACCTTAGTTAAACTAAAAAGAAAAATTTGGGAAATTAATTCAAAGAGAAAGGGTCAAATAAAAGACAAATCATACAAAAGAAATTAAAGGAGAAAGAAAAATGAGTGAAAAGCTACTCAAAATTTAATGCAAAAATGTGCACAAAATTTTAGTTGCCTCATGAGAGGTACTTCAATTGACAAGTGCTCAATTGAACTTCAGCCAAAATCAAGTCAAAAGCTAATTAAAACTAAAGTCCTTTTGTGCAATTTTGCAAATGTACAAATAGTTCAAAATGTGAGTTTCAAATGAAAATTTACATAACATGAAAGTTGTAGATCTTGAAAATTTATGCAAGATTGGTATTCAACACTTTTTCATTTGAACCCTCTAAATAGGAGATATTTTTAGATTACCGAGAGGTCCCTGGAATTTTCAGAAATCGCAAAAGAGCCCCTATCTCCATCTCTCTCTCCCGGCTGGCTCTGTTTCGCCCGCCGCCCGCCGTACGCCGCCGGTGGACTTCGTCCACCGCGCGCCCGCGGCCAAATGGACCCGGGAAGTTCCCCAGCGCCACCTGGCCCGCCTCTTGGCACCTCCTCACGCGCACACGCGTCCCAGGCCGCTCCCCGAGCCGCCACGACACCCCCGCCCTGCGCCGCGCCGCTGGCAGTTCCGCTCGCTCGCTGTCGTGCGCCCCTGACCCAAATCGACCGCCCCCAGTCACTACATCCCTCGCCCAGGAGTTCCTTGGCCTATAAAGACCCCCAGAACTCCACCGTCGCGCGCCTTCTCCTCCTTCTTCCTCCTCCCGCCGCTCCGCCATGACCGCCGAGATCCAGCTCGCGCGGACCGGCTAACCCAGTCCTGCATTGCCCCCTCCAACCACCGCAGCAGCTTCTCCACCTTCCATTAGAGCTCCACGCGCGCGGAATCGAACCAAATCCTCCTCCCGACGCCGTTCCCCTTTTGCGCCGCCGCCGGCGAGCTCGGGCTCACCGCGGACCGGTCAGCTCCGAGGGAGACCGACCACGATAGCTACCCCAGAAGCATCCACAAGCTCACGCCGTGCTCGTGCGCGCCTTGTTCCCCTACCCCGAGCCCTCCTTCACCTCCAGCGCCGGCGAACCGAACAACCGACCCGCCATTGACGCCGACGAGCTCGAACCCGTGCACCAAACACTCGAACGTCGACCAGGGTAGGTGTTCCTCGATCCCTTCTCTCTCACGCGCCTCCCCGTGGCAGCCCCGGTAAGCCTTGCATCGCAGAACACCACCGGCAAGATGCCACGGCGGAGAAGGCCGGCGAATGACCCGGTTGTAATTTCTTTTTTTCGTTCAAGGGTGTTTCTGCAAGCTTTCCAGTGTATATCAGTGAACTTCTAAAATGCGAAACAAATCACAGAAAAATCAGAAAAATGTAAACTCAACTGATTTGGAATCCTTGCAACAAAATCTATAAATTTTGTAACAGTCACATCGGCATAAACTCAACCGATTTTAATCTGAGAAAAAGAATAAGAAAACCACCTTATGCATGTTCATGAAGTTCTACTTAGAAAATGACTTTGATTTTTGGATATGTTATCACTAATGGAATTTTAAGATCACAAAAAAAAGATGACACCCAAGCAAAACAGTTATCATATTGGAACAATCAAGATTCTCTAATCTGTTGCTAACTTCCTCGATTTAATACTGGAGAATATGCACATGAACTTGCTATGGAATTTTTACTGCATACATGTATAACTTAAATCTTGTTAATCCATAAATTTCAGATTTATTAGAGTTCATTTGATATATACCATGATTTATGCTTGTTTAATCAACTTAATTCTTCATATATAGTTCTTAGGCTCAGAAAAATCTATATTTAATTCTGAAGTCTCTTTTTAGCTCTGTGTTGTTGTCTAAAAATTTTGAGCTGCAGTTACTGAGTTTTGCTTTGGTGAATAATCATGCTTAGTATCTTAGGGCTAGTTTTACTATTTTCGTTTTGAGTAATCTACATTGTTTCTGATCATGATTTTTGGGCATAATCTTGTTTAGAGTATGTTCTATCTGTAGTAAAAAGGTCATATGCAGTACTAGTTAAATGCACCTTGAGGAATTTATGCTAATTCATGTTAAATTAGATGCATAACTAATTTATCTGGTAGTTATAAAGCTCGATAATTTTTCTTGTGTATTTTTATCTCATGAATAGGCTCTGGTAAAAATTTGAGAACCATATCCCTAGTAAAACTTTCTGTAGATTTAATCTTTGTAAATGGTTTGCTGTTTTTGTTCTTTTTGTCACCCTTGTTGTATAAGTGTATAAAATCTGGAAAAATTTCAGTGCTGAGTATATGCTATGATGTTGCTCTCGTAAAATTTGTAGCACCAGAACCCATATTAAACGTTCTATACAAAAAGATGAAGCAACTAGAGTAATCCACTTGCATGAATAGTTATAGTTTTTGCTTTATGGTTAGATGCTGAAATTTATACCATGAATGTTTAAGTTTGGATCTGAGATACTTTAGTTTTTCATCAATAGCTCATTAGTAATTTTGTGGTTATGAAATAATGAAAGCATGCTATGTTCTAATGTTGGAAAAACAAACCAAACCCCCACTCATTCATGAAGAAACGTAGTTAGGTTTACTACTCTATAAATGACTGCCCATGAAATGAAAAGTAAAACCATCACTAAATCAACTTTGTTGAACTACAACTTTATCATGAAGGAAAGAAATTGTTATCCATGAATAACTCATAATCTTGCATTGCATATAGAAACGGTTAATCTCGCGGACGGTGACTACGAACTGGTGCCCGCGGACTCTCGTGCGGAGCAGGAGGTTAATCTGAATTGTGCTAACTTGTCTCAAGACCTGGGCCAAGCCCCAGAGGCTTTTCTGCCTGACAGTGCCCAAGAAGGCAAGCCCCGGAGCATCATCCCACTATTTTTCCGAATTATCTTTCCGCTATCTAATTATTGATGTATCGTAATATTTTGTTTTCCGCATTTAAGTTTTCTAGGCGTTGATCGAAAACCCTAGATGCATGATCCCTAGGAACCTATGTTTGTTACCGGATCTTTTATCGACTAGTTGCCATGCTAATAGGTACGGTAGAAGTCGAGTGGTTTCCTGCCTCTCGCGAGCAAATAGGAATTGTACTGACTTTAATTCCTGTTGAAATGTAAGGACAACGGGCGGGGTTGTGTAGTTGTGATACCCCGCTGGTACAGTCAAAAATGGCAAAGGTCGCGGTGTGTGGCTCATTTCGTTAAGCGTTTGAAAGTACTAGCCACATACCGAGAAATATGGTAATCGGTAAGCTTAAGTACCTGATTGGACCGGCGAGTGGAACGATCTCGCACCCTCCTGGTAGAAGTAGGGTTTATATTTTTGTCGTGACGTACGGGTACAGAGTGGTCGGACTCTGTAGTCGGGGAGGGTGTTCCGGATCCACGGACTGGAAAGAAAGGGGAAAAGTAGCGTGGGCGGGAGCGAAGTCGATCCCCATGCGTGTGGTCTAGGTTCCCCTGGCCAGGTTGAAATCCGATTCAGAATCGTCCGCCTCTCACGGCATGAGATTGCTTAATGCTTTCGGTCACACAGAGTAACAAGTGAAACATGATGATGATAATACTGCTGGATGACTAAATGGTTGTTCTACCATGTTTGTGTAAAGTTAGTTGCAAACTTAGAATGGTTAATCCAACTAGAATATGGCTAATTAAAACCTGAAAATAAGGATAAACTCTCAGTGGCATTTTTGGCAAACAAACCCCACCAACCAAAAAGCCTTGCATGTCTAGTTATCGGACTATGTTATATCCGGAGACGGGTCAGTCTTGCTGAGTATTAGTATACTCAGCCTTGCTTGTGGCACTATTTTTCAGGTACTAACTTTGAGGATCTGTTTGCAAGTCTTACTTGGCCTTGTACCTTGCCTCCGGGTTGGTCTGTTGAGTGGGATGGCCCTTCAGCTGGTGCTAATCACACTCCCGCTGAGTGACGCATTCGTACGGGCTTTATCGATGCGTTACGTTATTTCGCTAGTTATCTTTTACTGCTTCCGCTGAACAATGAAACTTGAATAATTGAGTAGATGGAACTCTATAGTACTTTACTATTCTGAACATGGTTTGTAATAAATTTCTTTTCCGCTGCAATCACTCTGAGATGTATGAAATGTTCTGTGTTGTAATCTCTGGGCTCACCTTCGTGTGAGTGTTGTCTGCTGATCCTGGAATAGCGTGGCTTTTATCGAGGCTTCACTCGAGGAACTACCGGTGAGTGCCAATTTGGGTCAGAGTTGCTTAGCAACAAAGATCAGTGCACCCGGGCCCAGTTAGTTTGGGTGGTTCCGCCACATATGGCAAGAACATTGGACGTTGCACGTTCTGAAATTCATCGAGACAGATTGCAGCGCTGGGATGAAATGGACATAACTCTCTTGTTCGGAATCAGTTTTGGGCGAATGAGAACTCGTTGGAAAGGAAAATTCGTGCACTTCGCAATGGAGGAATGTTTCGGTACATGTTTTGTTCTGGAAATTGAAAGAAAAAATTCGTGAAGATGAGGCAGCAATGGGACAACGAGGAATTGAAGGAGGCGACGACGATGTGAAGTAATAATTGGGACCATGACTTAGTACAAGAAGAAGTTGAAGGAAATTGAGGCAACAAAGGTGAAGACACATTGAAGATGATATTCATACACATGAGGGAAGGACTTCAAGAATTTCAAGATGGTCCATCTTCTCCTTCCGCACCTAGCATCATGCTAAGCATGGGGGAGGATTTCGTGGACAAGGGAGAAAGATCTCATGGGGTAAGATAATCACGGTTGCCACAAGATGCTCATGATTCTTCTTTCATGCTTAGCACAATGCTTAAGTATGGGGGAGGCCGTGCTACACTTCATTACGAGCATCGAGAAGGACGGTAATTCTTCCTCAACTCTCTCTTTTTCTAAATGCTTGTACATATATGCCTTCAATCATAGATGCAACCTTTGTATATATATCTCAACCTATCACATGGCTTCTAGGAGGACAACCTAGTTTTGTTTTTATTTTCAATAAGTGTAGGATCACCATCACTTTGTGCTCACAACATTGATATATTTTGGCAATGCCATATGCTTATGGAAAAATGATGAAATTTACTGCTTTGTTTTACCTACGCTATGTTGTATATGACTTGACCATTTGCTCTCAATTAAATGGAATTAAAATGATTAAATACCGACTCTTTTATTTGTGGAGGTTAAATGACTAAATTCTAAACCCACATATTCTATGTTGCTCTTTGATTTAAGTCTACCGATGACCTTACACCTTGTGTTGTTTAATTTGAAAACTTAATTCCTATGCTATCTATATTTGTGAATCTCTTGCAAAGTTCTACCTACCAAAGCCTATACATACATATTCTTTCATGATGAAACCTTTAGTTTGCAAACTTATATTTTGATGTGTTGGATTAAGATCGATTTCTTTGGTATGAGACTAAGAAGCTGGTCATTCCGTTTTTTTTGTGTAACCTTCTTTTTGCTAGCCTATTTATCCATGCATTGTGAATTTCTACTTCGGGGAATTTTACAAACCTCACTGGATGTCCACCCTAAACCAAAAATATCTTTTTGCGATTACCTCCTTGACCACAACCCAATTTGAGTATGGATTATCATTTCGTCAGAATCAAAAGAATCAAGGGCACCATATAAAGAAAAGTCTTGGGAGACAAGGCTCCCCAGAGATTCAAGAGGTTCTACGAAGAAGAAGGTGAATTCGAGATACTTACCATAGCTAGTTGGTTCTCCCACTATTCATACTCGAGGACGAGCATTCGTTCAAGCATGGGGGGATGGCTGGGTATGTATTCTATGTTATCAAAAGTTCTAAGGAGCAAAAAGAAAGAAAAAAAAGAAAGAAAGAGAAAAGAAAAGAAAAATGAAAGAAAAAAAGAGAAGAATAAAATGCTCCTTAGCTCTTTTTGGCTTCATTAATTTTCCAAGTTACTTTGAAGAACTATTCCATACTCAAATCTTCCAACCATGTGCAATCCGATAACGAGAACTTCATTTGTGTCTCGGGATCATCCATTTGCCACTTGCAAATGTCCACCTATCTAAATATGTGTGTTTCATCTTTCTCCCTCTCCAATATTATTTTCCAATGGCCTTTTTGACTAGTCTCAGTAAATCTAATAGATCTCTCTCTTAGTTTGACAATATTTCAGATATAATATTTTGCTAGGATTGTTTTTACCTACCAAGCTCCACATAAGCCTTCCACTTTTACATATGAGTAGAATAGGTTGAAGACAATCTAATGTAGGCTTGAGCGACTTGATGAGATGAGTGTTTACATGACCTTTTGCAAGAGAACCTCACTTATGTTTGATATGCATTCTTTTGAAAACTCTTCACGATGAAACAAGGTAAAAGTTTGAAGTTCGCTTAAGTTTGAGAGCATTGGATTTATTTATTATTGTGGCTTTTTCTTTAATTGCTAGTCTATCTTCCATAATGAAAAAGTAGCCGGTCACAATTTGAACTTAAATGCTAAATACTTGAGAGAGCAATATGTCTTGTTATGTATGACTAAGTGCAGAGAGGACATTGAGGGGCAACGCTGATTTTTTTATAAACAAAGCTCCTGGACTTACTCGAGGACGAGCAAGGTTTAAGCATGGGGGGAATGTTGGCGCTCCTTAAGTACCCCTTTTATCCCTTGTTTATCCTTGATAATGGCATGAATTTAATATCAAAATCACTAACCATCCTAACCCCGGCCTAATTATTGATCATTTTCACACTTGCACATATATTTTGGAGGAACTTCGTTTTTGCAGGTTTTTGGCCTATTTTGGAGCATGAAATGACGAGGTCCGTGATCGAGCGCTAACACGGAGAAAGACGAAGGCCAAAGCCCAAAGGAAGGACCAAAGCCCATGTTGATTCGAAGCCCATTCATGCACATCCATCCTCCAAGAGAGCCCAAAGGACCAAGCCCACAAAGATGAGATCAAGATACTTCGGGATTAAGCAAAGCAAATGAAGATTTAAGGAAGGATTCCCTATCCTATCCTTTCCTCGAAGATATCTCCAAGATAACGACGTCCAAAGGGGTGCAATCGTGAAGGACAGAAACTCTAGAAGATGTGAGGAGTCTACACGCGAAAGATGAGACCGAGGTGAGCCCGAAAAAGGGTAGGCCGGCCGGCCTAGGTCCATGGGGCCGGCCGGCCTAGCCCGTTTCTGAGGCGGTTCGGCCTCCCCTTCGACCGGTGGCTTCCTCGGCTTATAAATAGCTCGCACCTTATTCAACTCGAAGCATCCATCCACCCAAAACTCGACGAAAACCTAGGGTCAAGACCAGAGGGAGACGACAGCCGTCGCAAGTCTTCGAAGTTGTCTAGGAGATGGCTTAGGCCGCCCCTAGCTGTCATGGCCTCCCTACGTGGTTGTGCAATGGTGGAGTTCATGAGCTAGTTGGAGTTGTCAATGGTATGTACTCGGTGGTGACGATCCAAACAAATCTATTATGTGAGTAATGATAATCATGTCTTCCGAATCTATTAGCGATCATGTTCTCTCTTTCGATTTCGTTCTTTTCTTTGGGTTTGCTTCATCCTAGATCTATTATCGAGATAGATCGCTTAGCATGATCTTGTGGTCATGGTGGCTAGAGGTTCATGGCGGAACTACCAAAGGGGGTTCGACTTGCTTCAGGGTATTTTGTTCAAAAGGTGGGCGTCGTGACAGGCCGTCTCCACAAAGTAGGCGGAGTATCGAGGGATCGGATTGGAGATTTTGAGTTTAAAGATGCTTTTGATTGAGATGCATGATTTATTTGCTCGTTAGCTTGAACTACAACTAGATGACGATAGGCCTAGTCATGTCTTTGGTTTTGCTATGATTAAGCCTATGTTCATGGATGAGATCAACCTTTACACATCACTCATATCTGTTAAAGGTTTACCCTTTATATGCAATCAATGCTTCATGTTAGGATAGATCCGTTAGATTAGATGGAAAACCTTAGGTAGTTCTTTGTCGATCCACGGATTGATAAACCTTGGGGGAATACTCTAAGGGAAAAGCTACACGAACCGTGCGCTTGCGGTATACAAATCGGGGCGCTAAGGAGCGTCAACATTGTTCAACATACACCAACTCGGATAGGGCGCCATTCAAAAATGCACTCTTCACATCCATTTGGTAAAGCTTGAAATCATGGTGAGTAGCATAGGCTAATAATATTCAAATTGACTCAAGCCTATCTACGGGTGCATAGGTTTCACCAAAATCTAAACCTTCAATTTGGGTGAAACCTTGTGCAACTAACCTCGCCTTGTTTCTTGTGACGACACCATGTTCATCTTGTTTGTTTCTAAAGACCCACTTGGTGCCAATCACGTTTTGCTTGGGGCGTTTCAAAAATTCTCAAAGTTCATTTCTTGTGAAGTTATTCAATTCTTCTTGCATTGCCACCACCCAATCCAAATCATCGAGTGCTTCGTCTACCTTAAGAGGTTCCAAATAGGAGACAAATGAGTAATGCTCACAAAATGTAGCTAAACGTGAACGAGTAGTTACCCCTCTTCGAATACTCCCAAGTATGTTGTCAACGGGATGGTCCCGTTGAATACTTTGATGGACTCTTGGGTGTGGCACATGAGATTGAGGTTGAATTGGTCCACCATCATCATCATTATCAACTCTAGGTGCATCTTCTTGAGTTGCTTCTACTTGAGCTCCCCCTTGATCATTGCCTTGATCTTGATTGTCACCAAGAGCTTGACTATGATCTTGAGGAACTTGAGAGCTTGGTGGTTCAACTCTTGTTGAGGATGATGGTTGATCCTTATTGCTTTGCTCATTTGGGGCTTGAGTGCTTGATTCACGTGGTCGCACTTCACCCAAGCCCATCCTCATGATTGATACACTTGGTGGTTCCTCCATATCTACAAGATTCTTATCAACTTGCTCTACTTGAGAGCCGTTGGATTCATCAAAATTCACGTCTACTGTGACCTCAACACAACCGATTGTTTTGTTGAAGACACGATAGGCATGTTCGTTAGTACCATAACCAAGTAGAAAATCTTCATCTATCTTTGGTGCAAACTTTGAGGTTTTGGTTTTCTTGTTAAGTATGAAACACTTACAACCAAAAACTCGAAAGTAATGCACCTTAGGTTTGTTACTGGTGATTATCTCATATGGAGTCTTGCCCAAGTACTTGTGGATGTAGAGACGATTGATTGCATGGCAAGCGGTTTTGATTGCTTCGGCCCAAAAGCTATCCGGGGTCTTGTACTCATCAAGCATGGTTGTTGCGGCTTCAATCAAGGTTCTATTCTTCCTCTCCATAATGCCATTTTGTTGAGGAGTGTATGGAGCGGAGAATTCATGCTTGATTCCTTCTTCATCAAGAAATTTTTCAACATTTGTATTCTGAAATTTCGAGCCGTTGTCACTTCTAACATGCATGATCTTCAATTCATATTCATTTTGAGCTCTTCTAATGAATTTCTTGACTATTCCTTGAGCTTCACTCTTATCTTGTAAAAAGAACACCCAAGTGAAGCGGGAAAAATCATCAACAATTACAAGACCATATTTGTTACTGCCAATGCTTATATAAGTGATGGGTCCAAACAAATCCATGTGTAGAAGCTTTAGAGACCTTGTTGAAGTAAGGATGTTCTTGGCGGGATGTGGAGCACCGACTTGCTTCCCGGCTTGGCATGCGCTACACAACCTATCTTTCTCAAAAACAACATTTGTTAGTCCTAGGATGTGCCCTTCCTTTTGAAGCTTGGCCAAGTTCCTCATTCCAAAATGGGCTAGTCGGCGGTGCCATAGCCAACCCATGTCAGATTTTGCCACCATACAAGTCTTGGGCTCAACCTTTTCCATTGAGAAGTCCACAATATAGATTTTGCCCTTTAATTGAACCGTAAAGGCAATAGAGGAAGTGTCCCTTCTAAAGACGGTCACACCCTCGTTAGTAAAGAGGCAACTATAGCACATTCCACAGAGTTGTGGGACAGACAACAAATTGTACCCCAAAGTTTCGACAAAGATAAACATTTATAATTGAATTGTCATGAGTTAAAGCAATCTCACCCAATCCAATTACCTCACCCTCGCTATTATCTCCAAAGACAATTGTTTTCTTTGGAATGTTGTCATATTCGATTGAGGTGAACAAATTCTTCTCTCCAGTCATATGATTTGAGCATCCACTATCAAGCAACCAAGCGGTGCCACCGGAGGAGTATTCCTACAAAACAAATTATGCTTGGAATTTAGCTACCCAAATTGATTTGGGTCCTTATAGGTTAGATGGATACATTTTTGGAACCCACACACTCATTAGGATCTTCTTCTTTGTGTAGGCACCAACATACTTGACCACGATTTTACCATTGTAGTCCATAGTCACCATGTAATCCGTAGTGTAGCTTGGTGAAGGCTCATGCATGGTGCTCTTGTGCTTGATGGGAGCTTTTACTTTCTTCTTGGCTAAAGTAGAGATCAAGGGGGTCACTCCATGTGCTATGTCCATCAATTTACCAAGATTACCACCCTTGGTAAAAGAGAGGACTTCCTTGCCTTTGACCACCTTTCTCTCATTTACCTTTGCTCCCTTGTAATGGCCTAGCCTGTATTTTATGGTAGGATATCTACCATCCTTGTAGATGACTTTGGGCTTGGGCTTCACATTACCTTTATAGCCATTCTTGACTATCATGTTGAGCCTCTTGATTTCACAATCTTTGGCTTTGTTCAACTCTTCTAGCTTTACCAAGTTAGCAACACAAGCTTGTATATCAAATTTATAGCATTTAGAGCAACCTTCACTTGTGGAGACTTTGGAGTTGGGAATTGCCTTGGAATGGGTTTTTGTGCATTCCAAAAGGGCATTATGGTCCACTTTAAGGTCTTTGTATTTGACCGTCAAGCTTGATAAGCTATCTTGAAGTTCACCATTAGTGGCCTTAAGGGAAGCTAGAGAATCACTAGCCATGGTGTTCTCCTTCATCAACCTCTTATTAGAGTCATTAGCCAAAGACAAGTCAATGGACAATTTCTCTACTTTAGCTCTTTCCTCAGCAAGGGACTTCTCTAATGCAAGGTTTCTCCCCTTTTCATGGATGAGCAAGTCTTCTTGCCTATTGAGTGTCTCTTTCTTTTTCTCCAATTTCTCCATAAGCTTTTTAATTTCTTTAAAACCTTTCTTACCAAATTCTTTGATCATATAAGCTTCATATTGTTTTTCCTCATCATCAAAATTATTTTGTACACTACTTGATGTGGAAGAAGGATGAGAAGTGGAGGAGGATGTTGCTAGTATCTTGTTGCCTCTTGCCATGAGACAAAAGTGAGTGTTATCCTCATCGTCGGAGATGTTGTTGAAGAGTCGTCTTGTGGTCTTGATTATGGCAAATGATGCCACACCTTCCTTGTCGGATTCTTCATGACTTGACTCCCACTGTTCACCAACATGAGCACGACCTTGATATCTTTTCTTGAAGTTCTTGCTCTTCTCCTTGTACTTCTTCTCTTCCTTTTCCTTGGTCCCGAGTCTAGGGCAATCAGCAATGTAATGCCCCAACTCTTTGCACTCATAGCATCTTCTATAATTTGGCTTCTTCTTGTCATAGCCATCTTTCTTGTGAAACTTCTTCTTCACGAACTTCTTGAAGTTTCTCATTGTAGCGTCCCGCCTCCCCGAGGCCAGACCCGCTTACATCTAGCAGCTTTACAAGACATAGACTACCACCACAGACCAATACAAGTCTTTTCTGCGCACTTTGTCCTCACTCGTGCGCATCCGGGAAAAACTTCCCGGTCGATCACCCATCCCCAAATTTCTCCGGGCCAAGCACGCTTAACCTCGAAGTTATTTGGAGATCGGATTCCGGAAAAGAAGTTGCAACTTGTTAGCATAAGTATTTTATCAATCCTATTAAGCCCTGGGCCGTTTGTCACATACTCACCCCCTTAAGAGACCGACGTCCTCGTCAATCAATCCTAAGCCAGAAACGTCCTCTCTTGGCCACCTCCCGAACATCCAGTGCAAACGGCTCATGTGCGACGTCCGTGTGTCCAGTGCCAACGGTCCCTGTGCCACGTCCGTACATCCAGTGCCAACGGCGCATCCCAGATGCCCGCAGACTGACCCGCCGCGCGCCCGTCCACCTGCCGCTGGCATCTGCGCCCCCACACGCCCGTGCTCATGCCCATGCACTTATGCCCGCACGTGCCCATAAAACTGTGAGAGTTGGCTCTGATACCATTCTGTAGGCATAGACTACCCTCATAGACCAACACAAGTCTTTTCGGCGCACTTTGTCCTCACTCGTGCGCATCCGGGAAGAATTTCCCGGTCGGTCACCCATCCCTAAATTTTTCCGGGCCAAGCACGCTTAACCTCGGAGTTCTTTGGAGATCGGCTTCCGAAAAAAAAAATTGCAACTTGTTAGCATGTGTATTCTATCAATCCTATTAAGCCCTGGGCCGGGATGTCACACTCATGACAAGTGTCATCTCCTCATCGGTTGATCCTTCATCACTTGAATCTTCTTTGGTTGACTTGATTGCTTTGGAGCTTGATTCAACCGGGATGCTTGGAGTTGCATTGAGTGCAACACTCTTGGCCATTTTGTGGCTTAGTGATTTTGTCACATCCCACTCAACCAATTCTTGATGAAGAATTTCACCAAGAAGTTGATTTGGTGTCTTGGTCTTAAACTTGGGATCTCTTCTTATCATTGTTGCAAGTGTAGAATTTCTTGGAGTGAAAGCTCTAAGCAACTTCTTTGTAACTTTATGGCCATCCCACTCGGTGCTTCCAAGAGCGGCAATATCTGACACAAGAACCATGAGCCTCTCATACATTTGTGTCACGGTCTCATCATCATTCATAACAAAGTGCTCAAGTTCTCCTTGCAACAAATCCATTTTTCCTTCGTGGACTTGATCCGTTCCCTCATGAGCTTCCTTCAATGTATCCCAAATTTTCTTTGCAATCTCGACATTGCGGACCTTGTTGAACTCTTAGATACATTGGGAGCCAGTGATGACTCTTACGGCTTGCGCATTGCGGAAGTAGTCTTGTGCTTGTTCGGCCGTAGGCACACCATTGACGGGTGGAGTCACACCTACACACACAACCTCCCATACCGAAGGGTGAAGCCCGTAGAGGTGCATTTTCATATCAAAAGCCCACTTGGGATAGTCCGTACCATCAAAGTACAGAGCACGCCCCAAGTTGATGGATTGAAATTAAGAAGAGGAATACGCTTGTTGTTCGTAGTTGTGAGGCACTTGATGCATCCTGAAGAAGGGGTGCTTCTCCTTCTCTTTCTTGATTCTTTGGTTCATCAACTTTCTCGCCTTCTTCTGAATCTTCTCCTTCATCTTCTCTTTTCTTCTTCTCCTTGCTTCTGACATCTCGCCTTCATCTTCACTTGAACTTGATTCATCTCTTGATGCCGCATCATGAATGAAGGGAGGCCGGCTTTCGGAGAAGGGGTTGTAGGAGCTTCCGGCAGCTCCGACATTGACAACCGGCGGAACGGTTACCACATCTTGCGCAACTACAATGTTGGCATCGGCGCCATCCCCGCTTTGAGACATTGTTATCCCTTAGCGGTTAAGCCTAAATCAAAAAATTAGGCTCTGATATCAATTGAAAAGATCTTGGTGATGCCTAGAGGGGGGTGAATAGGGGAACCTACAAAACTTGAAAATTTCTTCGCAGCAATTAGTCCTGTCGGAACTTCCGACCCAGTGTAGGAAGTTCCGACCCTATACTACGGTTTGAACAAAATTCAAAACTAAATATGAAATTGTAAAAACTATTTGAATCAAAAGTTCACCAGTGCGTAGGAGAGCAATCTGCAAGTGATCTTGTGCACTAGAACAACTCAAGAGAGTAAATCGAGTCAAATTAAGTTCTAGGTCAACAAGAACAAGTAAGAACAAGCAAAGTAATGACACAATGAATTTGTTCTTGAAGTTCACACCCACAAAGGATGCTACGTCTCCGTTGAGGAGCTCACAAAGAGCCGGGTTGCCCTATAACCCTTTTCCTCACCCAATCCACCACTTAGGAGGATTGAGTACTCACTAGCTCTTGTCCACTAAGGACGGGGTAATACAAACTTCCTGGGGCGCTCACACACGAGAGGGCGCTCCACGGGCGATGCCAAACCATCTAGGAGCAAGCTCCAAGAGTAAGAAACACGAATCACCGGATGGAGATGCTTCTAGCGCCTTGAGAAGAACGTGGCTGCTCACTCTAGGTCAAGGACTCAAGCTCACTTCTCGTTGCTTATGCAATCATTATTCAGCATGTAGGCACACTATTTGATGACATTATTCATGCTTGCTTTCTATTGTTAGGAGGGCAGCAGAGCGTGCGAGCGGGTAGCGGCGGCGCGCGGCTGGATCACCGAGTTGAGTCCGCATTTTTTATTGGTAGGCAACTTATGCTAAATCAACTAGCATTTCGGTACAAATTATATGCATTTATAGGTAGAAATTAGGCAACAATATGATTATATATGGGCAATAATAGGGTTCCCAATAAGCATTTTCCCCATATGTAACAACAAAAATATCAACAATAGCTAAACATTTAGGCAACTTGTATGTAGGTATTAGGCAATAATAATATTATAGATGGGCAGTAATTTGATTCCCAATAAGCATTTTTCATGTAGGCAACTACATCATTTATTGGATTTCATGTAGGGCAACTTATGCTAAATGAACATGAAAATTATTCATTTTAGTTTAGCAGTTTTTATATTCTGAACATCTCACCTTGGTACTTGGATTGTAATCTTGCTAACTGTTAGCATATTCCGTTTATCTCCTATTTTCGTAGGTTTTAAGTTTCTATCATCATAGTTTGGTATTCTTTGTAGAGCTTAAATAAAATCTAGGGGCATTCGTTTTCTGGGCATGACAACAAGAGCCTATTTTTCTTTTCAGGTTTGGTTCCTCCTTGTTCCTTTATCTATGATAGATGATTTCTTTTATTTTTCTACATTTTGCTAAATCATTAAGCAATTTATTTGTATTAATTTAACATTTTTGCATTCTGATTCTAGCATTTTCTCCATGTTTCTACTGATCATTTTTTATTTCATATATGCAACTTATGCTTAATCAACAAGAAAATTAATCATACTAGCTAGACATTCTTATACCTTGATTTTTAGCATTTTCACATATTTTGACAATTTGCATGTTTTTTGTTGTTTATACTGATTACTGCGTGCAATTATATATGTACGCCATCTATGCTAAATGAGCAAATAAATTATTCATTTCAGTTCAACATTATTTTGTTCTGGTTGCACAAGTGCATATTAAGATGGTAACATCCTTAAGTTTGCAGGTGAATTAAAAGAAATGCAGATTACTCAAGCTAAATAAATCCATTCCAAAGATACAAAGGATCTTTTTTAGGAGAGGTACTGAGTAAATTATATTTCTTGATTATACCTTAAAATTAGTGCATGGAGTTACTATAATGACTAAATTAGTGTTGGTGCTTCACTACTTTATAAATATTATGATCAGCACCTGCTCACATGAATATTGGATGATGCTTGTCCTTTAAGAGTAATAAATGCGGCAACATGTTTTTCACTAGGCAATAATATTATTTTTCACTAGGCAATAATATCATTTTCATTAGGCAATAATATGGTTTTCATTAGGTAATAATATTATTTTCTATTATTTAATGATGTTACTTCTAGCTAGGCAAAAGTATTGCTCTCATTTTAGGCAAAGTGACATTATATGGTCATTTTTAAAATAAAGCACAAGGCACCAAATAGGGCAGGAAGCTTAGTCACCAACAGCTAACAAGATGCAGCGCATGGACTCAAGGTCTAGGCAGCAAGGAATTCCCCATGTCTGCAGCAGAGGATGCTTCTATTTTAGCTCATCATAGTCTGTCGACTTGCTTCTAGTTCCTTCTCTATTTGTTCATCTCATCTCCTCCCGGACCAAATCACTATCGCACCTCCTTACTGTGTTTAGCAATATTTTAGTCTACTATATTCCATTTTTACAATAATATTTTGGCACTATAACATTTTCTGTAATGATTTAGCATCACTAGGGATCTGTTTATCATGTCTTAGCATTTTTAAATTACATATAAGCAACTTAAGCTAAATCAACAAACAAGTTATTCATAATAGCTAAGCATTTTTTGTGCTTCTGTTAGTAGTATTTTCCCTGTTTCTATGGATTGGCCATTGGTTCTACAGGAATTCATTTTTAGGCAACTTATAACAAATAAATAGGTAATTTATTCATTTTTAGTTTAGCATTTGTGTGTTCTGACTTCAGCATTTTTTTCATATATGACGTTTAGCCCTTTGGATATGCTTGTGAAGCAAATGATCATATTTAGTTTAGTAAATTTATGTTCTAATGTAGCATCTTTTATGTTCTGATTATTTGGCATCTTTTGTTTTCTACTGATTCAAAGTCTTGTATGGTTCTAGGTTCCGAAGGAGGTGTGAACACTTATTTTTTATATGTTTAGATGACATTCACTTCATGGTTCGAAATGCTTTATGATGTCTAGCTCTAGCATTATGTGTTCTTTTCAAGGGAGGTGGGGGGTGAAACTGGAATAAACTGATGTGGTGAATGACGGTACTGTATTCTAAGGGTGGCTCATCATGTATGTTTTTTGCTTGATATTTGTGTTCTAAAATACCTGGTGGTATTTGATGTATCCTTTTAGCCTAAAATGATGTCGCACCCAAATGATACCTAATGAATGTTTTTATATTTGATTCTTAATTGTTTGGATAAAAAAGATTAAATTTGCTGTTAGAAAATTATGCAGTTTTGTGCAGGATCAGCAAATTAGATGGCGATGGTAGAAAAATGTGCACGGGGGACGGGGCGGAGTGGCACCATGGGCAGTGGGAAAAGTGCGCGGGAGAAAAACATGAAAAAAATTAGAATAGGAAAGAATGTGGATCAACTTTCCTGATTGGGGCAGCCCTGCTGCCGGCCTAATTTACGGCCGGCCATACATTAGCCGGTCCGAATCTTATTTATTAGATTCTTCATAAATATGTGTGATCTGCTCGAGCCTCTCTCCACAGGTTTATTATAAATATGATTTACTGTTTAATAGATTTTATAAATGCAGAGGCCTTGTTTGGATACTTTCTACAACTAGTGGTTATGCACGCGCCTGGGCACGTGTTTATTTAGTGATTTTGCACATTTCGAGTCTCATATTCTAAAATAATTATATATAACTCTACGGAGCTACATAATATACTCTATGACGTAAGAGTTCCACCAAGTAGACAAATCAATCAATCAAGAATATATAAATAAAAAAATTCAACTTCAACAAAATAAAATTAATAATTAATAACAATAATAATGTAGTATAAGACCTTGTCTCAATCCACTAATGTTGATTATTGATTGACATGGAAAATTAAAATATTATGTTGGTGAACAATAAAATTTGGAAAATAAAGAAGAAAAAGACTGAAGTGACCCTCAGCCTGATTCTGCGATTCAACCTAAGGCTCGGGGGGCTACTCCATATGTAGCGCGAGTACTGTGCGCACCATCTATGATCAAAATTTTGGGGCTTGAGCACCTCACAGCCTCGAAGCAAATGGAAGTACTTGAAGGACTACTCGACGTATCTAGAGGAAGGCCCAGTAGCAACCAGAAGGATGTTCTGACTACTTGAAGAACTCGAAGACGCCTAGCCAAGTACTCGATGCCTGCAGGACTCGGCTACGAAGAGCTCGGGGGCTTGTCAGACCCGGGGCAGCGGGACTACTTATTGGCATAGAATGTTCTAGAGTAAGGGATAGCTCATAGATGTACCTTATTGTTGGAGTTTCTTATGCCCGATTAGAATAGATATTCTGCAAGCGCACTGAATCACCGTTGTAGCACTTCACCTTGGAGTATTCCAGGGTATCATATTTTTCCTCAGGGAAGCACTATGGTAAAGAGTATCGTAAATCGATTGATAACCGTACTAGTTTAATCAACCGACTAACTAGACGGGGGGTAAGCCAGATAGGTAATGAGATAAATGGCTAGGCAATGACCGAGTGACACACGGAGATTCTAAACCTTAGAGAGATAGAGCTGGGAGGACAACGAGCGAGAAAAGACACCTGATACACTTTTGAACTATCGAGCTAGCCTCTCTAGATCAGACTAAGCACCTAACTAGCTCTCGGGAAAGCAAAGCTTACTTCGGCGGCTGGAAGAGGAAGGACTTCAGAAAGGGATGAGAGGGGAGTCCAATGACAACCTGCACTACTGCTATGAAAACACCCGAACGTGGTGGACTACAAAGGACGGATAGGGCTGTCACCACCTACCAACTACCACAACGGTTCCGTGGGGTGGGACACACTTTCTAGCTAACACTAAGGTCAGACACCACGTCTGCACTCGGTGTTAGGATTTCTCTCGAGGCCTTCGAGAGAAATCCCCCTCAACCTAGAGCACTAACTTGAGATACTCTAGTCTGGGCAAGAAAACCCGTAAGATAAGTTCCCGATTACTAAGAGAGATAACTTAGCCTAAGCTAAAGGACAACTTCCGTGCTGAAGAAGTAAATAAAAGACTACGGAAAGTAAAGCTAAACTCGGAAAAGTAAAGAAGATAACTTATATTAATAAAGTCAAAAGAAAGCTACAAGAGCTATACCAGACTTCCGACGACTCCGAAGTCCCGAGCAAGCTCGACTCGACTCTAACTCCCAAGCTACTAACCTACTCTAGAAAGTACAAGTGGAAGAGAAGAGCTCCAATGGTGTGTGTCTTGAGTGATGGATGGTGCCTCCTTTTATAGCCTCCAAAGGTAAGTAGTTTGGCCGGTATTGCAGGTAGCGTCGGTTGAAAGCAGGTATGACGGTTGTGCTTAGCTTCCACGCCAAGTCCCAGCCTGAGAGGGGGATCTTGCCACGTGGCCACCGACCTTCAGACAGTGGCTCTGATCACTTCCTGGAGGCGGTTGGCAGTTGGCCTCGTGTCGGTTTTGCAGTTGCTAGGCCGGCCGGCCTGGGGGAGGCCGGTCGGCCTCCCTCTGGCCCATCTCGGCCTCTAACTTGGCCGAGGCCTTGCTCTGCTCTTGAACATTCTCCAGGGAAGTGGGTTCCTACAATCTTTGTGATCTTGGGCTGCCTTGTGGATCTTTGGATGAGTGATGAGGACTTTCGGTGTTTCCAGTTGAACCAAGGCCTAACCCTCGACTTAGAGCCTCTTGATTGCGTCACATTGTCACTGGTTCGAAGCTGGGGCCTTGCCTGTGGAAGTGCCAGGCCGGCCGGCCTAGGAGAGGCCGGTCGGCCTGGGATTTTGCCCAATTCTGCTCAATTTTGGTATACTTATTCCTGAAATCAAAACTCATCCAAAACTCGTGGAACTCGTTAGAATTAAACAAAATATGAATGGAACATAGTGCAAAGCTCATGTTATTTCCGAGAAGTTGACGGCTTAGAATGTGAAATTATGGCCGTCAACACTTACCTCTCTTGTAAACTACCCAAATAGGCATAGAACTAGCTGAAGTACAAAGGAAACTACCCGATCGAGCTGTAGTAGGACTCCATCTATACTCGGCTAGGACTTTCCATGTAACCCTGTCCCCCCCCCCCCCCCCCGCATATATAAGGGCGGGCAGGGAACCCCTCGAAACACATCAACTCCTAAGGCAATACAAACCACCACACAGGACGTAGGGTATTACGCAACTCGTGGCCCTAACCTGTCTAAATCCTTGTGTTCCTTGCACCATCGAGTTCTAGAGCCGTCGATCCCTACCTACAAACCCTACTGCTAAGGGTATCCCTGAGCAGGCTTGGCGGTAAACACCGATAGCCGGTGCCAGTTATGATTCATTTTGAGTGATGATTCAGGGATTTTTTGGAGAGGGTTATATGATTAATCATTTTTTCTAGAATTATGTCCAGAAAAAAGAGGTTTTAGAATCCAAACTCAGTTATTCCGTCTCTACCATCAAAATGAAATTTCTATATTACATACCACAAACTTTAGATCCTTAATTCCATATTTTTGAGATTTGGCTCTATGGCTCGGGAGCTATGAGATATGTGTCATAAGCGGCATGTTTTCCAACATTGATTTGAAAGACCATAAGAAGATTTGGAAGATAAATTTTGGAAGACTAATTAGACCCTCAGCCTAATTATTTGATTCAACCTAAGGCTCGGAGGCTACTCCATATGGAGCGCGAGTTCATCACGCATCATATAAAAGATGATTCGGGGCTTGAGCACCTCATAGCCTTGATGCAGCCAATGAATTATTCGGTAGACTACTCGAAGTACTCGATGGGGGCATTGGAGGATTCCAGAAGCACACGAAGCATTCAGAAATGTCTTTAGATGTACTGGATGCCTGCAGGACTCAGCTAGAAGAGATCGGGAGCTTGTCAGACCTGGGGTAACGGGACTGCTCATAGTTGTGGAATATTCTAGAGTAAGGGATAGCGCATAAAATGTACCTTATCCTTTTGTAACTACTCAATTAGGCGTAGGATTAGTCAACATACAAAAAGGAAACTACTCGATCGTGTTCGAGTAGGACTCTGTGCTAGTATTCGGCTATGATTTCCATGTAACCCTGTCCCCCAGGACTATATAAGGGCGGGTAGTGACCCCTTCAAAACATCTCTACCCCTAAGGTAATACAAACCAACAAATAGGACGTAGGGTATTATGCTCTCGGCGGCCCGAACCTGTCTAAAACTTTGTGTTCCTTGCACCTTCGAGTTCAAATCTCGGCGAGTCCCTGCCTACAACCTACCACCTCGGGGGTATCCCTCGGTGGGCTTGGCGGTAAAAGACCGACAGCGTATGCTTGATGATGGGGTCAAGGAGGCAAGAAGAAAAAAGCAAAGGCAATGGCGCCAGAATGTTAAAAAAAAAGGAAGTAAGAAAAACCCTAAGATAGCCACGAGGTTAACTAACCTAGTGAGTGACAATTTTGTGAATATTATTGAAGTCGAAACGGTTTCCTACTAGATAAGACCTATACCAAATAGTGCTCTATGAAGATCTTTTGGGAAGTTATTTATTTAGTTAATTTTTCAGGGATTCTTTCCCGAAAAAAGGATCCAAATCAGTATGTCATGATGTTTTGGATCCTTTTTTTTTCAAATTTTTGGAATTTGGACTCAAGGATCAAGAGCTATTGGGTAATGGCCACTAAAGATTTGTATTTCAGAATTATTTTAAAGACAAAAGATTGAATTCGAGATTCAAGATGTACGGGCAGCCTAATTCTTCAATTTAAGCTAAGGCTCGGGGGCTACTCCAAATGGAGTGCGATTGTTCATCGCCCCACGTATAAGAGGATTATTTCTGAAGGCTACAAAACTACTCGAGCAAAAGCACCATGCAGCCTCGGTGCAGCCAATGAAGTACTCGGAAGGCAAGTTCTAGCTGAAGTTTGGGGAGACTTGATGACGGCTTCAGAAGTACTCAGAAGTCTGCACTACTCGGCTACGAAGAGCTTGGAGCTTGTCAGACCCGCATCCACGGGATCCCTGACATGGCACAGATCCGTACGAGATATGGAATGTGGCATGTACCGTACCCATATGTCATGTAACGACTCGTGTAGATTAGGAACTTGTAGGTATAAAAAGGAAACTACTGGAGTAGTAACTCGAGAAGACTCCTAAGCTCATAACGATATAGGGTTTCATGTAACCATACCCCCCCCCCCCAAAAGAGTACTGCAGTGTAGAAGTAGGATCTGCTTCTAGATGTCTACGAGGATTTGCCTGTCAAGTTGTTAGTGTACGGAGATGATGTTACTCCACACCAAAGTATCAGGGAAGTAGAAAAATTAAATGTCTTAGCAGAAGCCAACGATTGAGGTGGAAGCAGCGGCCCGGACGATCGACGGTCGATCGACGGCACGATTCTTGGTCGTCGGCGCGGTGGGCCATGGACCTCGCACGGAGAGCCATGGAGCGCGGACAGGGATCCCTCCAAAGAGTACGCATCATATGCAACCCTTAGGCAATACAAAACACCAAACAGGACGTAGGGTATTATGCAACTTGCGGTCCGAACCTGTCTAAACCTTGTGTTGCTTGCACTATCGTGTTCTTGGTCTCGGCGATTCTCTACGAGCAATATATACCTTAAGGTATCCCAAGGTAGGCTTGTCGGTAAAATAATTACAAAGAACATGCTCTTGTCGCCGCCGACAGTGCCGGCGCCGCCGTTCTACCAAGGCCACCGCTGGTATGGAGGATGCGGATGTGGCATGTGGTCAATGGAGTCTAGGGTTTCAACATCGGTCTCTACTCTGAACTCTGATTTTAATGATCTTGTACTCTATGGAAAGCTTGTAAGATGCTCTACAATATTATCTAGAAGTCCATCACATTAGATCACATTTGGGTACTAGTTAAGTGTGTCGGTTCAGCCGGTCGCTCACACGACAGCTTCTTCATCTTTTGATCATAACTTTTTACTCGAAACTCTGATTTTGATGATCTTGGACTTTATGGGAAGCTTGTAAAATTCTCTACAAGATTGTCTGGAAGTCCATCTCATTATATCACATTTTGAGTACCGGTTAAATGATGGAACACCGACACTGCATCAGTTGAGCCGGTCACCTCTTTTCTCTTTTTGTATCATTTATGTTTTGATCATAACTTTTTCCTCAGGACTTCGATTTTGATGGTCTTGGACTCTACGGAAAGCTTGTGAAATGCTTTACAAGATTATCCAGAAATATATCCTATTTGATCAGTCAAAATATAAATATGCATGAGATATTTCCAATTCATTCCTCTCATTTTCGCAGCATTGGATTTCAACAGGTTAGTCACTCGTTGTCAAGGGCGTTGGGCCCGAGGGTAGCTGGGCAACGACTATGTAGCTCATAGTCGTGATCGATAATGGTCCCGGGACACCCCCGAGACGCGGGGCTCTTGCTGCCCTGCCGCCGCGCCACAAACCCAGACGCGCGAGGTGGAAGATCCATGCCA